>NC_042965.1:42969479-42971979 GCF_901001165.1 Salmo trutta | reverse complement strand
AAGAGAAGAGAGCAGATGAGAGGAGAGGAGAGGAGAGCAGATGAGAGGAGATGAGAGGAGAGGAGATGAGATGAGAGGAGAGCAGATGAAACAGTAGCATCTGGAACAGAAAACATCCTTTGTTTCATCCAGCAGACAGAGGGATAGATAATCCCGCAGGCAACAAACAGCAAATGTCCGTCAGGACGGATGAACCTACAGGCGGTGAGCTCCGTACGGCTGGATCAGGGCTCTGTCTGTCTGGCCTGGATGTGTTGATGCTCTCTGGCGTACCTGTCACAGAAAGCTGCTGCTGCAAGCACCGCTCAAAAAACGCTCTGGCTGCTGCCACAGGGAATGGATGGTGACGAGTTACAAGCTATGTATGAGGAGACGCTCATGTTTGTTGGTGTCTTTCTGTCAGCAGTCTCTTTTTCTGACTTTAGAGGTTTTTTTTTTCTTCTTCTAAATGCTGCGTTTGAGTTGAGCTTTTGGGGTCAGAGGAGAGGAAGTCGTGTCAGGACAACAGGAAATAGGTAGAGCTCACAATCTTTTGTAATGTAGACCTACATTTATGGGACACGATTTTAATATGAATAACGCACGGGGCCCTGAATTGCTGCCTGTAGTCTATACCAGAAATAACACATTTTTTGGGGTGTATAATTCTACTTGTTTCTCTTGACCCCATTCTCCTTTCTAATTTAGAACCAGTCAAATGTCAATGAATAAGTCAATGGTCGGATTACCAGACATTTCATTCAGAATCTCCCTGCGGAATAAAAAAATAATAATAATTGTAATACGAGGGATATAGTGATACATAAATCAAGTAGAAGTATCGTCTCCCAGATGGTCGTTTCAGACTAATGAAATCTGCTTTTGTGTTATTTTTAAAAACAATGAACCTTTTCTATAATCCTCATGTATTTTAGTCTCAGTACACCTGGATCGCTCTGCTGAGTACCGCGCGTACCTTTATACCAAACCCGCTCCACTTGATAACATATTAGGATTATACTTCAGATATGGTTCTTTAATAAATAGATTAGATAAGCATATCTGTTTAATTGTTTTCCCTCCGTCCCTCCGAATGTCGAAAGGATTACAATGAAACAGTTGGTTAGTACAGTGATTGTAATGCGAGCACAGCAGAGTGGACATACATGCAAACATCTGTACGCCAATGTATTATCAGAATTATATATATATATTTGTATTATATATATATATATATATATATATATGTATATATATATATGGCAGTCAGGCAGTCTGGGGTCCTGGGCTATAGATTTACACATCTACGTGTCATTAATGACTGAGATAAATAATAAATATGGAATAAATATTACCTGGTTTATGCTATGAAGATGTGCCATGACTGTGTATCAAATTCGGTATAAATTACATTGATGAAATATATTGATGTTTTTGAATAGTTTCAGAAATCATGTTGGTTGAATAGGTTTTAAAGGCAAGGTCTCTGATGTAATGATGTGTTTTTGTTGATATAGTAGCATATATATATATATATATATATATATATATATATATATATATATATATATATATTTTATATATATATTATTATTATTATAGATATATAGCACATGACAGTGGCAGAGAACTATGGATGGTCTAGAATTAACCAGTAGTTTTCAATTTGTTGTTTCATATGTTCAAATACATTAAAATGTGCAGAAACATTAAGTCTCTCTTTATTCAGTGATAGAAACTGATTAATTTATAAAGTATTTATTTATAATGTATTTATTTATTCATCGTGAAAGCCAGTAATTGTATTGTTTTTTTTATTACTTCCTTGTTGGGTTCTGTGCAAGTCCATCTGAATGTTTTTTCCCCCATTAATTAATTGATTAAATTTATCTTACCGCTGCTGTAAGATCGGCTGGTTGAATAGAACACAAGACAGCTAAGGCCAAACCCAGTGGCAGACTGTTTTTTTCCTCTCTCTCTCCACCCACTCGGCTATAGTATTTATACCACTCTCACCAAACGCGTTCAAGCACCCTGAGATTTCAGTGTCTCGACATATGATACATTGCATTAGTATTACTTGAGATATTAATTAACGCTAAAAACAACAGGCATTTTGTAGCTGTTCACTTTGACGTGGTGGATATGTAAAGTGAAGTGCCTTGTCTTTATGAACTATACTGCTTCATCCTACCAGAGGATTTCAGCTCTGGGTTAACATGTCCGAGCTGTTACTGGTACAGTCTCCAGCAGGCTAACATCAGCCATTAGTCTCATTCTTAACATCCCTTGTAGTGTGTGTGTGTGTGTCTGTGTGTGTGTGTCCTTGCAAAGAAATATTCCACGAATTAAATCAGTGAGAAGCAGCAAAGCTACAGTAACCATAAGGCATTTATGTTTCCATTTCTTTGTCTAGAGGTCAGTCCAGGCTGTCTAGTGGTCATATCAGTCCAGTCTGGCTAGAGGTCATATCAGTCCAGGCTGGCTAGAGGTCATATCAGTCCAGGCTGGCTAGAGGTCA
>NC_042965.1:42916979-42966979 GCF_901001165.1 Salmo trutta | reverse complement strand
ATTAAGGGTCAAGTTATTAAGGTTAAGTTATTAAGGTCAAGTTACTAAGGTCAAGTTATTAAGGGTGAAGTTATTAAGGTCAAGTTATAAGGTGAAGTTATTAAGGGTCAAGTTATAAGGTGAAGTTATTAAGGGTCAAGTTATTAAGGTTAAGTTATTAAAGTCAAGTTATTAAGGGTCAAGTTATAAGGTCAAGTTATTAAGGGTCAAGTTATTAAGGGTCAAGTTATTAAGGTCAGGTTATTCAGGGTCAAGTTATTAAGGTTAAGTTATTAAAGTCAAGTTATTAAGGGTCAAGTTATTAAGGTCAAGTTATTAAGGGTCAAGTTATTAAGGTCAAGTTATTCAGGGTCAAGTTATTAAGGTTAAGTTATTAAGGTCAAGTTATTAAGGGTCAAGTTATTAAGGTCAAGTTATTCAGGGTCAAGTTATTAAGGTTAAGTTATTAAAGTCAAGTTATTAAGGGTCAAGTTATTAAGGTCAAGTTATTAAGGTCAAGTTATTAAGGGTCAAGTTATTAAGGTCAAGTTATTAAGGGTCAAGTTATTAAGGTCAAGTTATTAAGGTCAAGTTATTAAGGTCACGTTATAAGGTCAAGTTATTCAGGGTCACGTTATTAAGGGTCAAGTTATTAAGGTCAAGTTATTAAGGGTCAAGTTATTAAGGTAAAGTTATTTTTTTACATTAACGTGAAACTTACAGGAGCAGCTGTTTCACGGACACTAGATGGGTGTATTAACACTCAGGACGACAGTTTATACTATTAAACAAACACAAAGTACTGTAGTGCAGATAAACGTGCACGTTACTTATCGTCTTGTGGCAGGAAAGTCACGCCGACAGTAGCATGACCCAGATGGGTTTCTCTTCCTTTTTTGTAACAATGAACCTTCATATCCTCCACCATCTTAGCTATAACACAATATCATATACACACATCCCCTACAACCACATAATATCACATAACTTTCATACCAGCTGTAGCTGTGTCAAATATCCACAAAAGCCAGCTTTCATGCTGGGTTGACAACCCAAGGCTATGGACGTGAGTCTGAAAATAACCTGGCATAAAAAAACAGGCATCCCAACTGGACAAGGCTTGTGGAGCTCATAGCTAAGAGCAAAGTGAAAAAGGACAATTGAAAGTCGCATGGATTTGACATTGATTTGTGACAAAATAAAAAAAAACGAGAGTTGTGCGCGACAAGATGTCCGTATAGAAGTGAGTGGCCTACGAAGACTTCATTTACAACATGTTGGTTAGTCTCAGTTCAGTTGTCACAACAACCTGCTCATTAGAATGACCCCAACCAAGGTGTCGATCTCAATCTCTAAACCCTTCCTAAGAAAGAATCACATTCATTGGACCTACAGTAGCCTAGCTAAATTGTACAATTTATAACAATACCAAGATACCAGATGTAGCCTAATATGTAATCAAACCAAGCTCTAAACTTTATTTTTGGGAAAAACACGTTTACAATATAACTAAGACTAAATTACATTTTGTGATTGTGATTGTTATTTCTTTTTGTGTTTGAAGCGTTGTGAATTCAGACAGAAGTCCTCTTCTGTGGTAAACATCTCTCTTCTACTCATAGATAGGACTTCCTATTCCTCAATGGCTGCTTCCCCAATGGATCTCTATTCCCTATATAGTACACTGCTTTTGACCAGCGCCCTATGGGACCAAGATGACGCTGCTGTGGGTGTCACGATTCTCTAAGACAGAACCCAGAAGCAGACCAGGACAAGGTGAGTAAAATGAAGGTGAGTATTTATTGGTAGTCTTGATGTGTAATTTGAGTGATCCAGGAGACGGAGCGGCAGCGGAGGTGAGTTAATGAGAGTAAATGGGTTGATCCAATGAAGTCACTGTATCCACCGACGGCCAGGCAAGGGAGTTGAATGTTCCGGGAGAATGACTGTACACAGAGTAAACGGGAGTGAGTAGCCAGTAACAAGCACAAAACAACAAAACTATCTCAGGAAACATGTGGCTGATACACTGGCACAACATACTGTTCGTTGCTAACGATCCGGCAGGGAATGGATGTCAGCTCAGGGTTTAAGAAGAGGTGAAGATCAGGACCAGGTGTGTAGAAGGTTGATGAGATGCAGGTGCGGGTAATAAATAGATCTCCCGCCTAACCTCGTTGCCTGGCAACCAGACAGGTGCGTTCAGGAACCTTAAACAACACTCAAACAAAACAGTAATCTCAGGCAGAAACAGACTCAGGAAGCGGGATTCCTGACAGTGGGTAGTAGTCGTCTTACGGACTGATGACCAATTCTGCTATTTTGTGTATTTTTACACTGATCGTAACTTTTTTTGTACATAATGTCTACGCCATCATTTCTTATGACCTATCAACGTGACCTGAATATTTTTAATATTATATGTTTCTCCGAGTCGCGGCTGAACAAGGACATGGATAATATACAGTTAGCTGGTTTTTCAAGACCGGACGGCAGTAAGACAAAAGGAGGAGGGGTGTGTCTCTTTGTTAACAATAGCTGGTGCACAATCTCTAACGTTAAGTCTCAAGTTTTTGCTCGCCTGAGTTAGAATACCTCATGATAAGCTGTAGACCATACTATTTACCAAGAGGAAGGAGTAAAAACAGACCCCATCCTGTCTTTGATCATTCGTACAAACCAGTTCTATCACAAGGACCACAGTTTTATCACTTCCTCCTCCTCCTCTTACGACCCGTAAGTACCCCAAGGGGGTCAAATGTAGACACTTTTACAAATCGCATGTGTTACACAGGATTAGTAAACCAGTCAACCAGACATCCTGTCACCAAATGTGCTGATTCTAAGGAAGGGGGAGAAGAGAGAGATATTTAGCCTAATGTTTTCTGTGTTTTAAGGAAGGAAATGGCGCCAAACACGCTATTGGACATTTGACCACTTTTCTAAACAATTTACGCATCAAAATGGATGGTCAGGACCACTGACCTTTTCCCTGTTTCATCTCCACGGAAACACAACTGAACCAGACGACACTCAGCTAACGTACACATAAATACATCACTGCATTTAATTTACCTTTGGGTGACGATGTGTTTGTGTGAAAGTGGTGCCAGTAACTGATTATTGTAAGATTGTTAGTCTGAATTACATATCAACAACCAATACTGTCCTGACACTGTCCACAGCGGGTGTCAACCTGTAACCAGGCCGGGTCGACCTTTTATTAGAGAGTCTATATTTTCACGGCTGTGAAACTTTAGGTATGTCAAATCAAATCAAATGTAATTTGTCACATGCGCCGAATACAACAGGTTTAGACCTTACAGTGAAATGCTTACTTACAAGCCCTTAACCAACCATGCAGTTTAAAAATATATATAAATAACTAAAAACGAATAATGAAAGAGCAGCAGTAAAATAAGGGGCGGGGTATAGTCTGGGTAACCATTTGATTAGATGTTCACGGAGTCTTATGGCTTGGAGGTAGAAGCTATTTAGAAGCCTCCTGGACCTAGACTTGGCGCTCCGGAACCGCTTGCCATGCGGTACCAGAGAGAATAGTCTGTGACGTGGTTGGCTGGAGTGTAGTGTAGTCCCTCGTTCACTTTTCCTGTTTTCACGAAGAAGAATTTCCAATTCTCCAACGTCATGTTAAAGTGTTTTCATATCTGCCTGTGAGTGTATAAGCCTATTTCAATTGATCTGTAGAGTTTCCCACGTCAACGATTGTACTGCATTCCATTTGTATCTTGTGTCTATTAACCCTTATGTAGTGTTCATGCTTTTGTTATTCACCCAATGTTGATGGAACTGATGGACCCACAACAATATTAGGTTTTTAAAACAATACAGCCATAACAATTTATGTTAAAATAATTCATACTTACAGTACCAGTCAAAAGTTTGGACACATCTACTCATTACAGGGTTTTTCTTTATTTTTACTAATTTCTACAATGTAGAATAATATTGAAGACATCAAAACTATGAAATAACAGATCTTGATTCCATATTTTACGGGTTTAGACGGGATGTACTACCTGAAGGGGCAGCGGCACCTAAATAGGCCCAGGCTTGTAAAACAGGGGAAGGCAGTCTACCCACTTGTCCCACACTGACCTGATAGCAGCTAGCTTGCCTCTCTGCCGCCGAGCTGGCTATCGAAGCGGATAATCCTGGTAAAAATGTGGAAGTTTTCCAGAGAAATTGTTACACTGAAAAGTTCTCTGCCAGTTTCTGCATCCCACCTGGGATTCTGTGGATTTCCCATTGGATCTGAAAACACCAGCAAGGATAAGAACCCCAAAGTATGCATGTCAATGAGTTTGGTCTATCTCCTTCCATCTCTCTCCAAAAACACGCCTTCCCTCCAAATTAGTGCAGTTCAGAATGATTTTCTGGATGGTGTCTGGGATGAACAGTTCAGAAGAAGACTTGATGTCCTGCACATGAGTAACTGCCATCCGCGTCGGCCCTTGTTGCATCCTTATCAAGTTGGCAGCCATGCGATGTGGCTCATTCCTTGGCCAAGAAGACCATTCAATTTCACAATTTTTGACATCCATATTTCTCCTCCTACAGGCTGCTGATGAGCTTGATGCTGACGGGCTGGTCCTGGGGCTGGTTGCTGATGAGCTGGTCCTGGGGCTGGATGAGGGTCAATCTCATCCTCTTCTTCCAACTCAGACGGTATGTACAGTATGTCCGAATTGACAGAGACATGATCCTCATATTCGGAAAATTGGAAGTGGAAGATGCTCCTTCCACACTAGCTTCTCTATCCATTTCTAAGGACTTCTGAGCAGAGGTTATTTTTGTCACACTGATTGATTGTGGTAAGGAGCCATACATGCAAAGCTATTTATTTGTTGTGTGCTTCCCCCAATTTGCACCTGGCTGGGCAATATTGTGGGAAAATACTGAATTTTTTACAATGTATCGAAATAATGTATTGAAATAATGTATTATAATAACATTGTGCAGGTTCCTGCAAGACATTGTGTAGTTTCACACATTACAAAGGGTAAAGAGAGCGAGAAAAGTGGGAGACAGGCAGAGAGAAAGACATGTTTTTGGTGCTATGTTGAAACAGCAGGCCCAGGGAGGAGGAAGGCAGAGTGAAGGCACACAGCAAACCTTTTTGTTTCATTTTGTTTTCACCTACACACACACTTTTCCACACTTTTATTACCCTTGGGTCCAGTGGACCTGAACACCACATATGTAATATAAATGTGTAGGGGGGTGCACAGTGTGCACTCAATGAAAATGTGTTATTTTACATGTTCTTCACAGAAAATGAGGCCAATGAGTCTCAGGTTGAAAAAAGTATTAATTGTATAATTTTTCTTTTTGTAAACATTGAAAATGGATCATATGGACCCGAACACCACACAAGGGTTAAGACAACTGTACCTACCTCCTTTTCTATCTATTTGAGTCTAGTAATACAACTTAAGTAAATCTGTTGTTGCATTGAAGTTTGAGAGCTCAACGACCGTTCAAAATGACTGTTGATTAAGACTATTGCTGATTATAGTACATTATATTATATATTACATATATTATATTATATCAAAACCCTTAATGGTGCCCCTCTTAGAATAATTTGGATAGAATAATTAATTAAATAATAATTAATTAAATAAATTCGATCAACTAATTATTCCAGTAACTAATCAGTAAATGATCTTGAATATCCAAATGTCACAACATCCGAGATTCATCCAAAGACATTGAGGACTATACCACCTTAGTCACCGGTTTCATCAATAAGTGCATCGACGACGTTGTCCAAACAGTGACCGTATGTCTATATCCCAACCAGAAGCCATTGATTACATGCAACATCCACACCGAGCTAAAGACTAGAGCTGCCGCTTTCAAGGAGCGGGACACTAATCCGGACATTTATAAGAAATCCCGCTATGCCCTGAGACGAACCATCAAACAGGTAAAGCATCAATAGACTAAGATTGAATCCTACTACACCGGCTCTGACGCTCGTCAGATGTGTCAGGGCTTGCAAACTATTACGGACTACAAAGGGAAACGCAGCCACGAGCTGCCCAGTGACGCGAGCCTACCAGACGAGCTAAGTAAATGATATGCTCACTTCGAGGCAAGTAACACTGAAGCATGCATGAGAGCATCAGCTGTTCCGGACGACTGTGTAATCACGCTCTCCGTAGCCAGTGTGAGCAAGACCTTTAAACAGGTCAACATTCACAAGGCCGCGGGGCCAGACGGATTACCAGGACGTGTACTCAGAGCATGCGCTGACCAACTGGCAAGTGTCTTCACTGACATTTTCAACCTCTCCCTGACCGAGTCTGTAATACCTACGTTGCAAGCAGACCAACATAGTTCCTGTGCCTAAGAAAGTGAAGGTAACCTGCCTAAATGACTACCGCGCTGTACTTTAATTAATGCAAACACGTGCGTGGTATATGTGTGGTTCGTATATATATTCTATTGCACTCACGTTGGTAGCCATGAAGAGCTTTGAAAGGCTGGTCATGGCTCACATCAACACCATTATCCCAGACAACTTGGACCAACTCCAATTCGCATACCGCCCCGACAGATCCACAGATTACACAATCTCTATTGCACTCCACAACTGGATCCCGGACTTCCTGACGGCCGCCTCCAGGCGGTAAAGCTAGACAACAACACATCTGACCATCAACATGGGGGCCCCTCAAGGGTGTGTATCTAGTCCCCTCCTGTACTCCCTGTTCACCCACAAATGCATGGCTGTGCATGACTCCAACACCATCATCAAGTTAACTGATGACACGATGGCGGTAGGACTGATCAACGACAACGGTGAGGCAGCCTATAGTGTGATGTCAATTTCTGCAAGAGAAAAGAGCTGATTGTGGACTACTGGAAATGGAGGGGCGAGCACGTCTCCATCAACATCAATGGGGCTGTAATGGAGCGGGTCAAGAGCTTCCCAGGCTACCTGCATTGACCCTGAATTGACCCTCTTGCACTGACTCTATTCACACACACTTGACTCTACCCACATACTCACAAATACTTACAATGACACCCCAATACACACACACAGACACACACACACACACACACACACACACACACACACACACACACACACACACACACACACACACACACACACACACACACACACACACACACACTATATAACACAAGCACAGTGGTGTAAAAGTACCCAACTGTCATACTTGAGTAAAAGTAAAGATACCTTAATAGAAAATGACTGAAGTAAAAGTAAAAAGTCACCCAGTAAAATACTACTTGAGTAAAAGTATAAAAGTATTTGGTTTAAAATATACTTAAGTATTGCACAATTTTCTTGTTTGTTAAATTTACGGAAAGCCATGGGCACACTTCAACATTAAGACATAATTTACAAACAAAGCATGTGTGTTTAGTGAGTCCGCCAGATCTGGTAGAAGGGATGACCAGGGATGTTCTCTGTTTAGTGAGTCCTCCAGATCAGAGGCAGTAGAGATGACCAGGGATGTTCTCTGTTTAGTGAGTCCTCCAGATCAGAGGCAGTAGGGATGACCAGGGATGTTCTCTGTTTAGTGAGTCCTCCAGATCAGAGGCTAGTAGGGATGACCAGGGATGTTCTCTGTTTAGTGAGTCCTCCAGATCAGAGGCAGTAGGGATGACCAGGGATGTTCTCTGTTTAGTGAGTCCTCCAGATCAGAGGCAGTAGAGATGACCAGGGATGTTCTCTGTTTAGTGAGTCCTCCAGATCAGAGGCAGTAGGGATGACCAGGGATGTTCTCTGTTTAGTGAGTCCTCCAGATCAGAGGCAGTAGGGATGACCAGGGATGTTCTGTTGATAAGTGTGTGAATTGGGCTATTTTCCTGTCCTGCTAAGCATTCAAAATGTAACGAGTACTTATGGGTGTCAAGAAAAATATATGGAGTAAAAAGTACAATCTTTTCTTAAAACCTCTCTGGGCCAGTGGGACGCTTGCGTCCCACCCTAATCAACAGCCAGTGGAATCGCGTCGCGCTAAATGCAAAACCTCATAAATGCTATAACTTAAATTTCTCAAACATATGACTATTTTACACCGCAAAACATTAGATTATGTCAGCAGAGTACCCAGCCAGAAATAATCACACAGCCATTTTCAAAGCAACTAGCATGCATCACAAATACCCAAAACACAGCTAAATGCAGCACTAACCTTTGACAACCTTCATCAGATGACACTCCTAGGACATCATGTTACACAACACATGCATTTTTTGTTCGATAAAGTTCATATTTATATATAAAAACAGCATTTTACATCGGCGCATGACGTTCAGAAAATCTTTTGCCTCAAATGCTTCCGATGATCAGCGCTACAATTTACAAAATTACTATTCGAAAACATTGTTAAAATGTAACATTGTCATTCAAAGACTTATAGATTAACATGTCTTGAATGCCATCTCTTTGCCAGATTTAAAAATAACTTTACTGGGAAATCACACTTTGCAATAAACGACGTGGTATGCCCAGAAAAAAAGTCTAGGCTATAAATGTTGGAGCCATCTTGGAACGATCAACCATCAAAAAAACGATTTTAAATAATCCCTTACCTTTGATTATCTTTATCAGAAGGCACTTCTAGGTATCCCAGGTCCATAACAAATGTAGTTTTGTTCAAAAAAGTTAATAATTTATGTCCCAATGGTGTTAGCGCGCTCCGAAGGCTAGTGAAAATATACCGTGTGCGTCTGACTTGTCGTCAGGAATGAGCAAAAAAAAAATATTTAAGTTCGTTCAAACATGTCAAACGTTGTATAACATAAATCTTTAGGGGCTTTTTCAACCAGGGCTTCAATAATATTCCATTGGGACGGTTGCATTGTCTTTCAAAACGTTTCGAAAAGGGAGAGTACCCATGGGCGCCGACGTCACAATGGTAATGGCCCATCCCCTGTGACCAAGATAAACAGGCTCTCTTTCAGTCAATTTTGACAGTAGGAGACTCAAACCACTTTGTAAAGACTGGGGACATCTAGTGGAAGCCATAGGAAGTGCTAAATGATCCACAAGCCCCTGTGTGTTTCAATGGCAAATGTTTGAAGTGATATCCACACATCAGATTTCAGTTTCCTGTCAGGATTTGTCTCAGGGTTTTGCCTGCCATATGAGTTCTGTTATACTCACAGACACCATTCAAACAGTTTTAGAAACTTTAGGGTGTTTTCTATCCAAAGCCAATAATTATATGCATATTCTAGTTACTGGGCAGGAGTAGTAACCAGATTAAATCAGGTACGTTTTTTTATCCGGCCGTGTCAATACTGCCCCCTAGCCCTAACAGGTTTTAAGGAATGTAGTAGTCAAAAATATAAATAGTAAAGTAAAGTACAGATACCACAAAATAACTACTTAAGTACTTTACACCACTGCACAAGCACACATGCATACTGCCTTTCACACTCACCACATACTCTGCTGCTACTCTCTGTTAACTATCCTGTTGCCTAGTAACTTTACCTGCACCTACACTACATGACCAAAAGTATGTGGACACCTGCTCGTCGAACATCTCATTCCAAATTCAATGGGTATTAATATGGAGTTGGTCCCCACTTTGCTGCCATAACAGCCTACATTCTTCTGGGAAGGCATTCCACTAAATGTTGGAACATTGCTGCTGGGACTTGCTTCCATTCAGCCACAAGAGCATTAGTGAGGTCGGCCACTGATGTTGGGCGATTAGGCCTGTCTCGCAGTCGGCATTCCAATTCATCCCAAAGGTGTTCGATGGGGTCGAGGTCAGGGCTCTGTGCATGCCAGTCAAGTTCTTCCAGACCGATCTCGACAAATAATTTCTTTATGAACCTCACTTTGTACACAGGGTCATTGTCATGTTGAAACAGGAAATGGCCTTCCCCAAACTGTTGCCACAAAGTTGGAAGCACAGAATCGTCTAGAAAGCCATTGTAAGCTCCACTGTTAAGATTTCCCTTCACTGGAACTAAGGGGCCTAGCCGGAACCATCATAAACAGCCCCAGACTATTATCTCGTACCCCTGCACATCGACTCGGTACTCCCTGTATATAGCCATGCTATTAACTCGTGCCATCTCACATCGACTCGGTACTGGTACTCCCTGTATATAGCCATGTTATTAACTGGTACTCCCTGTATGTAGCCATGTTATTAACTGGTACTCCCTGTATGTAGCCATGTTATTAACTGGTACTCCCTGTATATAGCCATGTTATTAACTGGTACTCCCTGTATATAGCCATGTTATCACCTGGTACTCCATGTATATAGCCATGTTATTACCTGGTACTCCATGTATATAGCCATGTTATTACCTGGTACTCCCTGTATATAGCCATGTTATTACCTGGTACTCCCTGTATATAGCCATGTTATTACCTGGTACTCCCTGTATATAGCCATGTTATTACCTGGTACTCCCTGTATAAAGCCATGTTGTTATCTACTTCCTGTATATAGTCATGTTCTTATCTACTTCCTGTATATAGCCATGTTATCTTCTACTTCCTGTATAGAGCCATGTTGTTATTTTGACTCGTCATTGTTATTTGTTATTTACCGTGTATTTCTTCTTCGCGTCACTATTTCTGTTTTTATTTCATCTGTTTTATATGTATCTATAACTCTGCATTGTTGGAAAAGGCCCCATAAGTAAGCATTTCACTGTTAGTCTACACCTGTCGTTTACAAAGCATTTCACTGTTAGTCTACACCTGTTGTTTACAAAGCATGTGACAAATACAATATGAATTCATAGTCGCAATAAGTCCCGAGAGTGTGTGGTATATGCCTAATATACCATGACTAAGTGCTGCTCCTAGGCATGACGCGACGCATTGCATTTTGGGACATAGATAACACAGACAACATAATCTTAAATGATGTCCATGGACTCTTGACCTTGTAGAGTTTCATTTATGCTGTCTCAAATCTCTTCTGCCTGTAATACCAATCCCAATCCGATGTGGTGTTCTGATTGGATTAAATGGCAAAACCATGCGTCCAATCATCATGGCAATATATTTTTCAAGATTCTTTTTTGGGAAATTATTATTTATAAGAGTAATAAATAATAATAAATATTCTCGGTATTGGGGATGATGGCATCGTCAGTAGTGGCAGCATTGCTTAGAATCCAGATTGTGACCCACAACCTTGATTTGGTCTTTTACCTTTATTTAACTAGGCAAGACAGTTATGAACAAATTCTTATTTACAATGACAGCAGGTTAACTGCCTTGTTCAGGGGTAGAATGACAGACTTTTACCTTGTTAGCTCAGGGATTTGATCTAGCAACTTTTCGGTTACTGGCCCAACGCTTTAACCACTAGGCTACCTGCCGTCCCTGCCGGTCTTATGTCGCATAATTTGAAATGGTGTTTTGGATAAAAGTAGAGACGGAGCTCGAAAATTGTACATCGTACACTACATTTTAGGAACAATGGGAAAGTAATTCTGCTTTGAATGTTTTGAGAAAATGGCCCATGAATGTTTTGGGATACCTACTGGAGAGCTCTGCTTTGTCTACACCCATTCAGCATCGTTCACACCCTCTTAAGCCTTAGCCCCACCCATCTCTTTAAGGATTCACATGTGAGGCCATGTGCTAAACAGTTGTGTAATAATCAATCAACGATTTCAAGAATAAAAGTGATGAAAGTAGAAGCAAAAAGTAGTCGTAAAAAATGTACTTTATCTATTCCTTGGTTTATATGGTAATCTGACTTTGGTGCAGGTCATGTTGTTCTTCACATTATCATCTCTGGTAAACACACACTATATCAAATAAAAGTTTATTTGTCACATACACAGGATACAGGTGTAAACAATACAGTGAAATGGTTACTTGCATAGTGGAGTCTTTTGTTTAGACATGTAGCTAGCTAGCTAGATTAACAATGAAACATAATCCCAATTTATAGTACCATGCACCATGCATGGATCTTCAGGTAGCTAAAGCTAACTAGGTTCAATGTTAGCTAGCTAGCTAACATTATGCTACAACTAGTAATGTAAATGGCTTTCTGAGACACTAATAATATTACTACACAGATCATACGCGTAACGTTAGCTAGCGAGCCAGCCAACTAACGTTAGCTTGCTAGCTATCTAACAGTACGCTTTAACTTGCAATGAAAATTACTTTCTGATAAAATCAGAAACGTATAATATCTGAAAATGTAGCTAAACTCTTAACTCTATACATGAATTAACGCTTCTCCCTATGTCATGGACGCCATTGTAGCCCTTAACTTGAAGATGTAATCAGGAGAAAGTTGTTTTATACAACAGCCTCCTGTGTTCTCTTTTTGACTCTCTCTGCATTTGGCAATCATCTCTCTGCTTCCACCAGACATTCCACTGTTGATCACCGTTTCTTCCCACATCACCATCATCAGAAGACTCTACAATGTCTGGTTCAATTAAAATGTTTTATTTTTTATTTTTTTACCTAAATCAGAGATTTCCTCATCGTCTGATTTATTTTCAGAGTCAGAGAGAGTCAGTGTCAAGTCCTCCTCTTGTTCACCATCCAAAGGACACAGGGACAACTCAATTTTCCAACTCAATCTTTTTTATTTTTAGTTTGCCTTCAGTTGATTGGTCTGTCCAGTAAATTAGCCAGTAAATTAGCTAGTAAATTAGCTAGTAAATTAGGTTGCAAACCTTTAAAGACAGAACAAAAAGTTACCATCTTAATTAAACATTTTAATGAACTTAAATTAGTTTAAACATTTAAATAACATTCTAAATAACTAATATGAATTAATCATTTAAGCCTTTTACCATTGGCGTCTTTGGACTGAACCTGTGAGTGAACTTGGAGTTTTCCCTCTGAAGTTTGTTCTTCTGAATGACTGACGCCCTCCATGCCTTCACAGGTGCTCCAAATAAGTGAAAATGATTGATCAGGTGACAAGCAGCCGGTTTGCTGCTGCTGGTGCACTCTGGGAAGTGTAGTTCTTTGACTCACTCCTGATATTCAGCTCAACACCTCCCAATTGAGCTCCTGGTTTGTTTCAAATCCAGAGGTCACAAGCCCTTCACACCTCTGTTTGTTCTTCAATGGGTAGTAGAATGACAAGGCGTCTGACATCTCTATGAAGAATTGTACCTGGGATTTTGGTTTGAAGCCTCTTCGTTCTTTCACTGTTTGCTCTTGTGGGTCCTTTTTTGCTGTTTGACTTTGTGATGTGAACAGGATAGCTGGGAAAAGTCTTCACAAGCACATCTCTAACGATGCCTTTGCTGTCAGCATTGACACCGACCACTCTAGCCAGCTTGTACTGTCCTCTTAGCGCGTTTTGGTCAGCCAACCAGACCACATCTCCAACAGCAACATTTCGCTTTTTGGTGTGCCATTCGTTCCTTATGAACAGATTAGGTCCAGCCAATTGGCTCCACTTATTCCAGAAATGGCTTAACTCTGCTTGAATATGTTTAGGTCTTTTGTAAGGGTAACCATCAAACTGGAAATCTCCAGGGTCTCCCTTTGGATTGGTACGTCCTAAAAGCAGAGAATTCGGGGTGATGTACTCTACACAGTCTTCTCTGCTTTGAGTTCTTGCATCGATGGGTCTCTCATTAGCAAGGTTGGCTGCCATGAAGAGAAAAGTTTGGAATTCTCCCCACGTAAAACCACCATCTCCACCAAGGTTGCTCAACACCTGCTTCACTACTTTGACAGCTGCCTCTGCGGCACCATTCCTATGGGGAGAGTCTGCAGGGTGGATCTTCCATGACCATTCTGTACCATGCTTGGCAAGTCTACGGCCTTTTATTACCCAGGCTTTCTTCCTCATCCGGAGAATGATTCCTGCCACTCCCTCGTGGTTTGCTTTGTGGGATTCTTGTGCCAGCAGTGTAGACACCCATGCTTCAAAGGGTAAAACTGGCACTGCTGTCTTATCTTCGTTGAATGTCTGAATGCTGCCTCCACAAACTAGCAGCCCAGACTTCACATCTTTGTACACTGTCAGTCTGCTTAGAGTTGTGTCTGAAAAATTTGTACCTTCTTGAGCTGCGAGAAAAAGGTCTTTGAGTGCATCTTCATGTTCTTTGACAGTCGGCACAGCTTGCTTGGGTGATCTTACCTCCCTCTTTGCCTGTTTAGGGGCCCGGCCCTTCCTCTTCAGCCACTGCTTGGCTGCTAGACAAACCCAGGCAACGACTCTCACCAGTTTGGACAGGCTACTGAATCTTCTTACTTCCACAAGATCTTTAACCCAACCAGTGGGCTTCCTTCTAAGAAGAGTTGGGTTCACCACAGGTATTCCCTCTTGAGTTTCACTCTTTGGACTTCCCTGAGTGCCTTGTAGGTCTTCTTTCTGCTGACTACTTCTCGCTTCAGCTCTTGTCAATGCACCTGAGAATGCCTTCCTCTGGAGCTTGTTTACACTCTCCCTGGTATGAGCTGCAACCTCTCCAGCTGATTTTATAGGCCACTCCTCCACTGGCCACTTTAGGAACTCTGGTCCCTCTTGCCATGTGGAATTCTCCTTCAAATCTTCAGGAGCACCCCCTCTTGTTATGATGTCAGCTATGTTTAGATCCCCACGGATCCACCACCAGTCTTGCACTTGTCCAGCCTTCTGGATTTCACCCACTCTGTTTGCAAAGAAGGTTTTGTACCCATAACTGACTCTGAATGGCTCCCAAGACCGTTTGACTGCCAAGTAGATGGAACCATCTCTCGATCTTCATTCGAGCATGCTTTTCCACATACTTCCTGATCCTGGCTGCGAAGACAGCACCACAGATCTCAGCTTTTACAGCGTCTCCCTTCTGATCCAGGGGTGTCAGCTTGGCTTTTGATTCAACAAATCGAACTTTAGTGACTTGACTTGTCTCCCATCTTAAGTACATCACAGCTCCATAGGTTTTATCACTTCCATCAGAGAATGTGATGCCCCACGGTTTGCCTTCCCACCAGCTGGTGTGAGGCTCCTGTGGAATTTCACCTCTCCAAGCTGCACATATTCTTCAAAAAGCTGGATGGCTTCTTCCCTGAGGCTTTCTGAGAGAGGTTGGTCCCAGGTTTCTTGGGTTAGTTTCCCACCCCCTCCCTCTTGGAATGCTTTTCGAACAAGAATTGCTCCCTTCTGTTTGGCAGGTGTAACTAAGCCAATTGGGTCATACAGTCCAGCCACTTGGCTTAAGAGGGCCCTCCTAGTCAGTGGGTTAGGTGTCTCAGTTCTCACCTCCTCCTTGAGAAGATTTTTCCCAACTCTCATCTTCTTTTTCCTTTTTGAAAAGTTAACTGAGGTTAACATGTAGAGCTTGTCTTCATCCATTCGGTAGCCGATACCCAAGGCTTTGTTGTCTTCGTCCCTCATTTGATTTGGAAGAATTAAGGTTTTGCTTTGTGCCTTTGATAGACCCTCCACCTCCATTCCTTGCCTCCCACTTTGCCCTGACCGGACCCATGGTTTGAGGATGAACCCTCCAGCTTTCAAGATCTCTTCTACATTTGCTGTGATTTTGTCAAGTTTATCCAGGTCATTTTGGGAGGTTAAGAGGTCATCCACATAACTGTCCTCTTCAATGACTCTGCGCTCATCCTCCAAGTGAAGAAAGTTGGGCAGGCGTGCTGTTTCCCTCATAGCCAACTGAGCAATGCAACCAGCAGGTCTGTCCCCAATGTTGACTCTGGTTATTGCATATTCACTTATCTCTTCAACTGGGCTGTCCCTCCAGAGGAACCTGTGAAGATGCATCTCACGCTCCTCCAGCCATACAGAGTTGTACATCTTTTTGATGTCTCCTAGAGATGCATACGTCCCCTCTCTGAACCTCAGCAAGACAGCTCTTATAGGGTTGAGAACGTCTGGTCCCTTCAGAAGAAGATCATTCATACTCACGCCTTTGTATTTCTGGCTACTATTCCATACAATACGAACCGGTGTTGTTACCGAATGAGGGTTTGGTGCCACCAGGTGGCTTACGTACCACACTGGTCCATTCCACTCGTCCATGATTTTGTTGGTGAGTTTTATGGCTGCGCCTCGCTCGACCATTTCATGGATTTGGGTAGCATATGCGACTTTCCAGTCTGGCTCTCTGCTTAGTTGTTTTTCCATCCTTAAGAAACAAGCCTGGACTGCACTTTTGTTATTCGGGAGAGAGGCTGGATCTACCGTCCAAGGATACTTTGCATCCCAATGTGGAGCCGGTGTGTGAGCATCCCCCTTCTCGCAGGTGAGGCCTCCTTTAATGATCTCCAGTTCCCTCTCCTCTGCCAGGGTCATTTCTTTTCCTCACGGTGGACAGTTTCCACATCGGCATCCTCCGCATCTTGGCTCACATGCAGCTCCGATGCTGTCCCAGTGCCACCACTCAAGGAACTCACGGTTACTGGCAGCTGTAAATTTGGTCAGAGTCACATCCTCCTGCTGTAGCTGGGCTGTGTCAGTTGTTGGACTTGTGATGTCTTGATATTTGACAGCTGCTGTCCTCATGGAGCGAGCAAAGTGTGTTTTGGACTCATATAGTGCAACCTCCACTTCTTCAAATAAGTCGGGATGTGCTCCACCCACTGTTTTCCCCAATGGACCCTCCCACAAGACGAGGTCTCCCATGATTTTTACCCTCTGGGGAGCGAGTCTTCCCTCTCGGTGGCTAATGAGAAGTTCGACCTCTTCTGGCCTTTCCAATTCTGTAAGTTTGACTTCTGGGAAGATTTTTTTCAACTTCTCAGGTTCAATTACTTGATGCACTCTGGCGATTTCATCCAAGCCGTAGCAGACCATTTCATGAGCTCTCTCTGTCCCTTTAGGTGTCTTGACTCTGACTTTGAGGAGATACCTTAGTGTGTTCACTTTCATGGTCATACCACCAACCCCATGAACAACTAAAGTTATCTTCTCATGTCTTAACCTCAGTCTTTCAGCAGCCTTATGGGTAATGTAGTTTGTGTCTGAAGCAAGGTCAATTAAAGTCCCAATCTTCTGCCCTGCGTTCGCCGTGACTTGCATCAACATCATGATGACAGGAAGTTCAGTGAGCCCATTTCTCTGCAGTAGCTCAGACTGGCCTGAAGCATCGAGTGTCACTGCGGTTTTGTTGGTGTTGGTGAAAGCCTTTCTGCATCGATCTGCCATTTCCTGGGAAAGTTCAGGCAAGATCTTCTCTTGTTCCTCCGTTAGCTTGCTTTCACCTTTGCCGTCTCTTCCACTCTTTCTCTCTTCCCCTCTTTTGACTTCTCCTTTTGGGCAGAGGAAAAAATGGTGGTCTGGGGCACCACCTTCCCTTTTACAGTCTTTGTTTCTGCATAGGAAAGTGTCTCTGCAGTATCCATCTTCATCATGGCATCCGAGACATTTTCTGCATGCTCCCAGCTTTCTTAATAAAGTTCTCTTTTCAGGTAGCTTAAGTCTTTTGAACTTTCTACAGAAGAAGATCTTGTTGTTGTGCCCACTTTCACCACATACCTCATCAAGCTCTTCTTTCCTTGTGGTTTTTGTTGAGGCAATCTTTCTGTCATACTTCTTGTCCAAACGATCCGATTTTTCCACCTTCTCCTCAGTTCTGAGCTGTTCGAGTCTCTCCAGTATTCCTTCTTGACTTTTCAGGAACTTCAAGAGCATGACAAAGTGGTTGTCTGAAGTGACATCGTTTCTGGGTTCAACCATGAACATAACCCAGTCTCTTTTAATGAAGTCAGGCAACTTGCTTTCAATGGATCTAATTACCAGTGGGTTATTTATGGCTCCAGAGTTTCCTAACTCTGTGAGATCTGCTAGAGCCTTCTCCACTGACTGTATGAGATCAATGACCTTCCTTGGTTGGTTCCCTTTCACATGTGGCATCTTCTCCAGCTCTTCCAGGATTTCCACTATGATGGTTGACTTGTTGCCATACCTGTTCTCCAGGACTCTGAACATGTCATCGGCAGTGGTGTAGGTTGAAAGTCTGAGGTCTTTTGAGATTTTGTCATCCACACTCTCCAGGAGTTGAATTTTCTTAACTTCAGTTGATCCGGATGGCTCTCCCTGCTTCTGCAGGCTTTCCCAGTCTTTCCTCCATCTGTGATATTCTCTCCTGCTTCCATTGAAGATAGGTAGAGAGATTGGCTTGATTCTCACTATTGGTGTGGATGTTGCCGGTTGGTGTAGTAGTTTCACTCCTGTGCCTCGCTCATTGGTCGTCGGTGCAGTGGCAAATTCAGGTCTCCTTGACTCAAGCCTGTAGTAGAATGCTCTTACGTCCTTGACTCTTCCATCTAATTCGTCTTAATTCTACAGGGATCCATCGCTCCCATGATGACATTGCTGAGATGGCCTCTTTTATCCTCTTGTCCAAGAGAGCGAGGTGCACTTCATAGCCCTCTAAATTGGCACTTTCCACTGGTACATAAGCCGCTTTATCATTGGCTTTTTCTGCTTCCAGGATTGCCACAAGAAGTTCACTCCTTCCATACCTCGACCACAGGTTTGTTTGAACAATGTCTCTTATTTCCGCCAACTTTGTTTCACCTTCATTTACAGATCTATCAATGTCAGCCTCTTGCTGTTCATTAAGACCTGGTTCCTCATCCTCAGTCATGTCAGCCTCCAGTCCAATCCTGTAGTCATCATTGGCATCGAGCATCTTTCTGAAACAATCTGAAAGCTTAGCGAATTCCTCCTTTAACTCCACTTGAAGCATGCTGCTTGCTCCTCTTGAAATGAAGTTGGCTTGTCTGGCGAAGCTGCTTTTTGCAGTGGTCCTCTCCTTTTTGAGCTGCTGGACCGACTTCCCCAGGACATCTTCCGCCATCTTGACTTCCTCTGCGTCAACAGCTTATTTCTGGATCTGAAGCCGTTTATCCTCAGGGCCAGGCCGCTCCGCGTGGTTTACAACTGTCAAGTCCTCCTCTTGTTCACCATCCAAAGGACACAGGGACAACTCAATTTTCCAACTAAATCTTTTTTATTTTTAGTTTGCCTTCAGTTGATTGGTCTGTCCAGTAAATTAGCCAGTAAATTAGCCAGTAAATTAGCTAGTAAATTAGCTAGTAAATTAGGTTGTAAACCTTTAAAGACAGAACAAAAAGTTACCATCTTAATTAAAAATTTTAATGAACTTAAATTAGTTTAAACATTTAAATAACATTCTAAATAACTAATATGAATTAATCATTTAAGCCTTTTACCATTGGCGTCTTTGGACTGAACCTGTGAGTGAACTTGGAGTTTTCCCTCTGAAGTTTGTTCTTCTGAATGACTGACGCCCTCCATGCCTTCACAGGTGCTCCAAATAAGTGAAAATGATTGATCAGGTGACAAGCAGCCGGTTTGCTGCTGCTGGTGCACTCTGGGAAGTGTAGTTCTTTGACTCACTCCTGATATTCAGCTCAACAGTCAGCATGGCACTGTCGTCCTCCAAGAAGTAGTCCATCACAAATTTTTAGATCTTTGTCGATAACGCTATTAACTTCAGGGCAGCAATGCAACACTTTTTCAGTTCTTCACCATTTCACTTTCCAAAAAGCAGTGGCAGGAAGGATTATCAACACATACTGATCAGGTACATGGCAGACCAATCCAAACTCATCTCTCTGCTTGTCCAGCCCATCCATTATATCAATCAATCAATCATGGCTAGCGGGAAGGTTCCTGTATTTTTCCCTGGCTAAACCAACTAAGCTCGTAATTTAACAATTGTATTAGTGTTTACAGATGGCATACACGCTTGTTATTAAGGCACCTGAAAGTTCACATGTTTCAGAAGGCATTTCTGAAAAACAAAACAAAAACAAAAACATTTAAATACCTCTCCTGTGAAGTAGTAACCTGAGACATACGCCTAGCTTCTTGAAACGGCTCACAATTGATACGATTTGTTTCAAGGATTAAACAGATTTAGCCAATTTAGACTCCAGGTCTGGAGCAGTGTGGCATAACGTCATTTCGTACATGAGAGCAGGAAGTGGTTCACAGTAATTCCTGTATTTATGTATGGTACTGTATGTACAATGTGCCCTTGTTTGACCTGATGCCCTCAATGCAATAAGGACAAGAATGTCAGGCATTGAAATAGTCAAGTTTATGCATTGAAAGTTTAGACATTAATAAATAAATGAGGCATTGAAAGTTTAGGCACTGAAAAACTCCAGAGAGATTATTCCAAGAAACAAACCAGCAGATTGGTATGTTCACAAGAGGAACTGACAAATCCCTTAAAATACGTTTTAAGTCTTTCAATATCTGAACTTTAGGCATTGTCCTTGAAAATAAATGTACATTCCCTTATGTCTCTAGACTAGTCCTGGACTCAGAGCCACTTTCAGAATATCCACTGATCACACTTAGAGGCTATTCTCATTGACAAAAGTTTAAGGAGAGGCACCGTGACAAGATTTCAATTGACATAATATGTACATCAACTTTTCAATTGACGTTAAATCCTTGCCTTACCTTTCATTGTACAGCAACTGGCAACATTCTTGCACTGCAGTTCCAAATTTACTATAAATATCAGTATCACAGCAGCTACTAACCAGTAAGCATGCAAACTATTCAACAATGCAAGCATTTTTTTACTTTTCCTCTAAAATCTATTAGCTACACTCTTAAATAATGCATGTGCAGACAATTAAAGGGTTTATTTTCTTGTTCGTACCCATATTAAATGTAGCTTGCAAGACAATAGCACAGCTAACTAGCTACTGCTTAGCTACTAATTTTAGCATATCAAACATGAACGTTTACCCCTCTCATAAGAACATAAAAGTACACTAATGTTATCATACAGTGTTCATAGTATAGTAGCTACAGAACCTGTTAGGTAGCAAGCTAAACAAAATAATTTCTGCATTCTCCTTAGCTAGCTACTGTAGCTAACTAGCTACTTCATAATATCTCGCTACTAGTAAGCTAAATGCTGACGTTAGCTGAACCATAGCTAGATAGCTAGCTCAATTTCAGCGTATTAAAGTTACCTTAAAACAAACCCGGCTTCTTTTTATCAATATCATGGAAGTCATTATGAGGTAAATGCAAATTTCAACGGAAAACGTTGTTGGTTGTGTACACAGTTTAGCAGATGTTATAGAGGGAGCAGTAAAGTGGTTATGTTACTGGCACCTAACAATGCAGTAAAATGCTTATGTTACTGGCACCTAACACTGCAGTAAAGTGGTTATGTTACTGGCACCTAACAATGCAGTGAAATGGTTATGTTACTGGCACCTAACAATGCAGTAAAATGCTTATGTTACTGGCCCCTAACAATGCAGTAAAATGGTTGTTACTGGCTCCTAACAATGCAGTAAAATGTCAATCAAGTACACAAACATGTTCTTAAAGCTACAGCGACAATTTCAGAATGTAACAGGCTGTTACTAAAATTCCAGGTGAAAACTAAATAAAACAAGTATAATGAAAATGTCTATACATTTTAGCTGTTTTCAAAACATTGCTCTGCTATTATCAAATCAAATTTCAAAATCAAATTTATTTATATAGCCCTTCTTACATCAGCTGATATCTCAAAGTGCTGTACAGAAACCCAGCCTAAAACCCCAAACAGCAAGCAATGCAGGTGTAGAAGCACGGTGGCTAGGAAAAACTCCCTAGAAAGGCCAAAACCTAGGAAGAAACCTAGAGAGGAACCAGGCTATGAGGGGTGGCCAGTCCTCTTCTGGCTGTGCCGGGTGGAGATTATAACAGCACATGGCCAAGATGTTCAAATGTTCATAAATGACCAGCATGGTCAAATAATAATAATCATAGTAGTTGTCGAGGGTGCAACAAGTCAGTAACACAAGAGTAAGTATCAGTTGGCTTTTTCATAGCCGATCTTTGAGAGTATCTCTACCGCTCCTGCTGTCTCTAGAGAGTTGAAAACAGCAGGTCTGGGACAGGTAGCACGTCCAGTGAACAGGTCAGGGTTCCAGTAGGTCTGGGACAGCAGGTCTGGGACAGGTAACACGTCCGGTGAACAGGTCAGGGTTCCATAGCCGCAGGCAGAACAGTTAGAACTGGTGCTGCAGCACGGCCAGGTGGACTGGGGACAGCAAGGAGTCATCAAGCCAGGTAGTCCTGAGGCATGGTCCTAGGGCTCAGGTCCTCCGAGAGAGAGAAAAAAAGAAAAAGAGAAAGAGAGAATTAGAGAGAGCATATTTAAATTCACACAGGACACCGGAAAAGACAAGAGAAATACTCCAGATGTGACAGACTGACCCTAGCCCCCCGACACAAACTACTGCAGCATAAATACTGGAGGCTGAGACAGGAGGGGTCAGGAGACACTGTGGCCCCATTCGATGAAACCCCCGGACAGGGCCAAACAAGTAGGATATAACCCCACCCACTTTGCCAAAGCACAGCCCCCACACCACTGGAGGAATATCTCCAACCACCAACCCACCATCCCGAGACAAGGCCGAGTATAGCCTACAAAGATCTCCGCCACGGCACAACCCAAGGGGGGGGCGCCAACCCAGACAGGAAGACCACGTAAGTGACTCAACCCACTCAAGTGACGCACCCCTCCCAGGGACGGCATGGAAGAACACCAGTAAGCCAGTGACTCATCCCCTGTAATAGGGGTAGAGGCAGAAAATCCCAGTGGACGATTTTTACTGTAGGAATGTTGGACTCAATGAAATAATTCTGTTTATATCACAGGTACCCCTCTCCCCCTCCCCCAGCTGCTTGGAGGGTGGCAACTGTCAGGTGAGTTTTGTGCACAACCTCCTGAGCAATTTGCAAGTTTACATTACAGTAATGTCTCTGGAGAATCTCATTATCTATGTCAGTGTGAAAAGAAAACTTAGGGCTCAGACACATCAATAGCGTTTGCTAGCTGAGAGAGTACTTAGCACTTCTGAACGTAATTTGCAAACCGAGCGCTCGCTGATTTTACAACGCTAGATTCACATTCGGTGCGATGCGTGGAAGCCTTTAAGAGTGCAATTTGATTAAACCCGTTCGTAGATAAACCCCATAGATTAAACCCCCTTCGTAGTTGATGCATAAATAATGTGATATTGCAGCAGATTCTAATCTTTTGGTTGAATGGTAACTGAGCCTTGGTTTAGAGGCAGTAGACAATAGGAGGGATCTGTCTAACAGGGTCACATGCTGGGCGGGGGGGGGGGGGGGGCAGAGGAAGTATCAGGGAGGGGCTGCTACAGGCAACCCTCCATTGTGTATTATGTATTTTGCATGACAACTTCCTGTTTGGTTCTATTAACCAGCTGAGAGCTACAGTATGCGTTTTTACAGTGACACTGGTCCAAATCTGGCAGACTTTATACCTTTTAGATTTAACACGTGTTCATGACTTATTTGCATATGAGGAAATAATGCATATTGTTTCCTTTTTTGGTTGTGGTGTGTGGCGTGGGCGTGGCGTGGGTGTGGTGGCGTGGCGTGTTGTGGCGTGGTGGCGTGGCGTGATGTGGTTGTGGTGGCGTAGCGTGGCGTGGTTGTGGTGTGGTGGCGTGGCGTGGCATGATGTGGTGTGGTTGTGGTGTGGTGTGGTTGTGGCGTGGTTGTGGTGTGGTGTGGTGTGGTGGCGTGGTGTGGTGTGGGTGTGGTTGTGGTGTGGTTGTGGTGTGGTTGTGGTGTGGTTGTGGTGTGGTGTGGTTGTGGTGTGGTTGTGGTGTGGTTGTGGTGTGGTGTGGTTGTGGTGTGGCGTGGCGTGGTGTGGTGTGGGTGTGGTTGTGGTGTGGTTGTGGTGTGGTTGTGGTGTGGTGTGGTGTGGTTGTGGTGTGGCGTGGTGTGGTTGTGGTGTGGTTGTGGTGTGGTGTGGTTGTGGTGTGGTGTGGTGTGGTGTGGCGTGGTGTGGGTGTGGTTGTGGTGTGGTTGTGGTGTGGTTGTGGTGTGGTGTGGTGTGGTTGTGGTGTGGCGTGGTGTGGTTGTGGTATGGTTGTGGTGTGGTGTGGTTGTGGTGTGGTTGTGGTGTGGTGTGGTTGTGGTGTGGTGTGGTGTGGCGTGGTTGTGGTGTGGTTGTGGTGTGGTTGTAGTGTGGTGTGGTTGTGGTGTGATGTGGTTGTGGTGTGGTTGTGGTGTGGTGTGGTTGTGGTGTGATGTGGTTGTGGTGTGGTTGTGGTGTGGTGTGGTTGTGGTGTGGTTGTGGTGTGGCGTGGCGTGGCGTGGCGTGGTTGTGGTGTGGTGTTCTGCTGGGTCTGGGTTGGAGATGGTGTGCAGTTGGCCTGAGCTCCCGTTCACTCTGTGAAAAGGGCCACAGAACAAACACAACCCCTCTGAAAACAGAATCTGGCATATGCTAAACTAAGATGGCGCCATCCAACACTCTTGCAGACCTCAACTCATTGTGACATCACTCCGTGAAGGCACTGCGAGGCAAAAGGTTTCCAAACTATTTCATTTTTTTCTCTCGTTGAAATCTCAGCAAAAAAATAAATAAAATTGAGGGCTTAGCATATTCACACCCGCTGCAGGCTAGTACTGTACAGTGTCTGGCTGGCTGCTAGCTGGGTTACAACAAGCCCTTCACAAAGGTCACCGTTTGACCAATCCTGTTATTAACAGAAAGACAGACAAGGAATGATGATCACTGTGCCCAGCAGCTAGCTTCAGCATCTGTAGCCATTCCAACATATGCTAGCGAGAATTTATATATATTTTTAGCATTAAATATGGTGGTAGATAGAATTTTATTCTAAGGCAGATATATATATATATATATATATATATATATATATATATATATAGCAAGTCAATCCTTCCCTCTGTTCCCTGACAGCCTGTTTAATATAAGGTTGTTAATGCCACCGCTGATTATGATGTTTCTTGCACAATATAATTTATAGTCGATCGAGGGTCCAAAAATGGGAGGCATTGTAAAATATTTCCATTATGTGGGGAATGTCACTCGGTAGTAAAGGCTTTTTACGGCTTTCAATCTGTTGTTGTTCCGGGCAATTTTTTTTTTATCTGTTAAACTTCACTGAATATTTTAATGGTGCTTCTTAAACAGGAGGAAATATCTGTCTGAGACACTTTTACATAAAGTGTCTCTCTTTCTCCTACCTTTGACTGGGCATTAAAAATAACAGCAAATTCTCTCTCGCTCTCTCTCTCTTGCCTCTATTTCTCTCTCTCTTTCTCACTCTCTTGCTCTCTCTTGTCTCTATTTCTGTCTCTCTCTCTCTCTCTCTCTCTCTCTCTCCTGCTCTCTCTTGCTCTCTATTTCTAACACTGTCTCTCTCGCTCCCTTTCGCTATCTTTCTCTCTCTCTCTCTTACTCTCTTCTTCTCGATCTCATTCTCTTTCTGTTTTATATCGAAATTATTAGTCTTTCTCAAACAGGGCTGTAAAGGTTACACCGTCATTTAAGCAGCAGTTGAGGCAGATTGATGTTTATGTCATGTACTGACACACTCTTGGCCACTCTACATAAAGTAGAAATGAGCTTCAGCCGTCGTTGACATTACAGATAAAGCAAACTACTGCCTTAACTGGAGGAGGGGAGACTACAGTAGCTAGGTGGGTGAAGAGATAGCATGCTTTTATCATGATAAGGTTGAACTTTTCGTGATGCATTAATATGCAGTCAACATTGAGAATAATCATTTATTGATAAAGATATGTGAGATTAACATTTGAAGATTAAAATGTAATGTAATCCATGCCATGTGTATCATGCTAACAGACAGATTATCTATAGAGATTAATCCATGCCGTGTGTATCATGCTAACAGACAGATTATCTCCAGATTATCTCTAGAGACTAATCCATGCAGTGTGTATCATACTAACAAACAGATTATCTCCAGATTATCTATAGAGACTAATCCATGCAGTGTGTATCATACTAACAAACAGATTATCTCCAGATTATCTATAGAGACTAATCCATGCAGTGTGTATCATACTAACAGACAGATTATCTCCACACTATCTATAGAGACTAATCCATGCAGTGTGTATCATGCTAACAGACAGATTATCTCCAGACTATCTATAGAGACTAATCCATGCAGTGTGTATCATACTAATAAACAGATTATCTCTACACTATCTATAGAGTCTAATCCATGCAGTGTGTATCATACTAATAAACAGATTATCTATAGAGTCTAATCCATGCAGTGTGTATCATACTAATAAACAGATTATCTATAGAGTCTAATCCATGCAGTGTGTATCATACTAATAAACAGATTATCTCTAGTCTAATCCATGCAGTGTGTATCATACTAATAAACAGATTATCTCCAGATTATCTATAGAGACTAATCCATGCAGTGTGTATCATACTAATAAACAGATTATCTATAGAGTCTAATCCATGCAGTGTGTATCATACTAATAAACAGATTATCTATAGAGTCTAATCCATGCAGTGTGTATCATACTAATAAACAGATTATCTATAGAGTCTAATCCATGCAGTGTGTATCATACTAACAAACAGATTATCTCCAGATTATCTATAGAGACTAATCCATGCAGTGTGTATCATACTAATAAACAGATTATCTATAGAGACTATCTATAGAGACCAGTGGCGGTCGGTGCCGTTTAAGATGAGGGAGGATTCTTTTTTTTTCCATGAGCATGGCCTTTTTTCTATTAGAGCATATTGGATGACTGTCGTTCATATTCCATTCACCCAGTTCAATGTAACAGCGATAGGTTTAGGCTACTACATGATACTTTAATTTTCCCTACACCCATCACGAGGTTGCTACAATTTAGCCTATGAATGAAAATGTACAACATAGGTTTTTAAAGAAATGAATTGGTTCAAAACTGTTCAACTATTGTCTTTCTCTCTCTTTGAGTCAACTACTCACCACATTTTATGCACTGCAGTGCTAGCTAGCTGTAGCTTATGCTTTCAGTACTATATTAATTATCTGATACTTTGATTGGGTGGACAACATGTCAGTTCATCCTGCTAGAGCTCTGATAGATTGAAGGACATCCTCTGGAAGTTGTCATGATTATTGTGGAAGTCTGTGGAAGGGGGTGAGAACCATGAGCCTCCTAGGTTTTGTATTGAAGTCAATGAAGCCAGAGGAGGATGGAAGCTAGCTGTCCTCCGGCTACACCATGGTGCTACCCTACAGAGTGCTGTTGAGGCTACTGTAGACATTTGTTGCAAAACAGTGTGTTTTCATCAATTATTTGGTGATGTGAATGTATTTGTTATAGTTATATCTAAAAAGGACAACTTTTTTAATGTTTCACTATTCCCCCCCCCCCCCCGAAACTCACTGAGGAGGATGGTCCTCCCCTTCCTCCTCTGAGGAGCCTCCACTGATAGAGACTAATCCAGACAGTACGTATCATAATAACAGACATATCATCTCCAGACTATCTATAGACACTAATCCATCCAGAATATTGAGGTAGGCTATATTGCAAATAACTAAGTTAAAATGTCTGTTGATACCTAGAGTACAATAGTTAATTTGGCGTTATATATCATGTAGACTAGACCATCTAAATACATCTGTTCTGAGATTAAAGCCTTGTTCACTTAGATTACGCAAAGACAACCTCAATACATTTTACACTGAGTTCAACTAGGATATGTTAATAAAAGGAGGGGGGGGGTTATACAAGGGATAGGGGTTAAATACACAATGCACTGCTGAAAGCTTACTGTAAACCAGGACGATACCAGTGAACTAATGCCCATTGTATTCACTGCCGAGCATCCAGATAAAACATCCAACAGCTTCCTGACACCATATGCTGTCTAGATGAGGTGCATCTTTCAGGAAGCATTATCTGATTATGCTTAAGTTATCATCTGAATGGAGAGCGGTGCATTTAGAGTGTTACGTACGGTTCCTGAAGATTATTACAGAGACATTAACTTGTAGACTAGGGCCCTCAGATCCTCAAAAAGTTATACAGCTGCACCATTGAGAGCATCTTGACTGGCTGCATCACCGCTTGGTATGGCAACTGCTTGGTGCTACAGTACATCACTGGGGCCGAGCTCCCTGCCATCCAGGACCTCTATACCAGGCGGTGACTGAGGAAGGCCCTAAAAATTGTCAAAGACTCCAGCCACCCAAGTCATAGACTATTCTCTCTGCTATCGCACGGCAGGCGGTACCGACGCACCAAGTGTGGAACCAACAGAGCCCTGAACAGTTGCTACCCCCAAGCTATAAGACTGCTAAAAAGTTAGTTAAATAATTAACCAATAGCTAGCCAGACTACTGAATATGAATTGACCCCTTTGCACAAAATTGTTTAACTCATTCCGTATGCTGCTATTACTGTTTATTATCTATCCTGTTTCCAAGTCACTTCATACCTACTAATATGTACATACAGTAGATGTACCGTACACAGCTACCTCAGTTACCTTGTACCCCTGCACATCGACTCAGTACTGGTACTCCCTGTATATAGCCATATTAGTATCTACTTACTGTATATAGCCATGTTTTTACCTGGTACTCCCTGTATATAGCCATGTTATTACCTGGTACTCCCTGTATATAGCCATGTTATTACCTGGTACTCCCTGTATATAGCCATGTTATTATCTACTCCCTGTATATAGCCATGTTATTACCTGGTACTCCCTGTATATAGCCATGTTGTTTTCTACTTCCTGTATAGAGTCATGTTGTTATCTACTTCCTGTATATAGCCATGTTGTTATCTACTCCCTGTATATAGCCATGTTATTATCTGGTACTCCCTGTATATAGCCATGTTATTACCTGGTACTCCCTGTGTATAGACATGTTATTACCTGGTACTCCCTGTATATAGCCATGTTATTATCTACTTCCTGTATAAAGCCATGTTGTTATCTACTTCCTGTATATAGCCATGCTGTTATCTACTTCCTGTATAGAGTCATGTTGTTATCTACTTCCTGTATATAGCCATGTTGTTATCTACTTTCTGTATAAAGCCATGTTATTATCTACTTCCTGTATATAGCCATGTTGTTATCTACTTCCTGTGTATAGACATGTTATTACCTGGTACTCCCTGTATATAGCCATGTTGTTATGTACTTCCTGTATATAGCCATGTTATCTTCTACTTCCTGTATAGAGTCATGTTGTTATCTACTTCCTGTATATAGCCATGTTATTATCTACTTCCTGTATATAGCCATGTTATTATCTACTTCCTGTATAGAGTCATGTTGTTATCTACTTCCTGTATATAGCCATGTTGTTTTCTACTTCCTGTATAGAGTCATGTTGTTATCTACTTCCTGTATATAGCCATGTTATTATCTACTTCCTGTATAGAGTCATGTTGTTATCTACTTCCTGTATATAGCCATGTTATTATCTACTTCCTGTATATAGCCATGTTGTTATCTACTTCCTGTATATAGTCATGTTATTATCTACTTCCTGTATATAGCCATGTTGTTTTCTACTTCCTGTATAGAGTCATGTTGTTATCTACTTCCTGTATATAGCCATGTTATTATCTACTTCCTGTATAGAGCCATGTTGTTATCTACTTCCTGTATATAGCCATGTTATTATCTACTTCCTGTATATAGCCATGTTGTTATCTACTTCCTGTATAGAGTCATGTTGTTATTTTGACTCGTCATTGTTATTTGTTATTTACTGTGTATTTCTTCTTCGTGTCACTATTTCTGTTTTAATTTGATATTTTAATTTATTTAGTTATCTGTAACTCTGTTGGAAATGGATCTGTAAGTAAGCATTTCACTGTTAGTCTACACCTGTTGTTTACAAATAACATTTGATTTGATCGGGGCATTTTGGGACATAGATAACACAGACAACATAATCTTAAATGATGTCCATGGACTCTTGACCTTCTTGTAGAGTTTCATTTATGCTGTCTCAAATCTCTTCTGCCTGTAATACCAATCCCAATCCGATGTGGTGTTCTGATTGGATTAAATGGCAAAACCATGCGTCCAATCATCATGACAATATATTTTTCAAGATTATTTTTAGGGAAAAAGCTATATTCTCAAAATTGGGGATGATGGTAGACTCGTTAGTGGCAGCATTGCTTAGAATCCAAATTGTGACCCACCACCTCGATCCGGTCGTATGTTGCAAAATTTTAAATGTTTTTTTATTTTTATTAAATTGGATAAAAGTAGAGACTCAGAGCTAGAAAACTGTATATCATAAACTGCAGTTGAGGAACAATGGGAAACTAATTCTGCTTTGAAAGTTGATAAACCTACTTTTGAGAAAATGGCCCATGAATGTTTTGGGACCTACTGGAGAGCTGTCCTTTGTCTACACCCATTCAGCGTCGTTCACACCATCTTAAGCCTTAGCCCCCACCCATCTCTTTAAGGATTCACATGTAAGGCAATATGCTATAAACAGAGTGAGTACAGTAGTGTACTAAACAACCAACTATTTAAAGATTGAAAGTAATGAAAGTAGTGGCAAAAATATGTAGTAAAAAAATGTTCTTGATCTAGTCCTTGGTTTATATGCTAATCTAACGTTGGCGCAGGCCATGTTGTTCTTCGTATTATCGTCACACTTATTTGAAATCTACATTTATTTGTCACATACACAGGATACACAGGGTGTAAACCTAAAGGGTGGTTACTTGCATAGTGGATTATTTTTGTTTAGACATGTAGCTAGCTAGCTAGCTAAACTGTGAACCATAATCCATACTAACATGCACCTTGCATGAATCTGCAGGTAGCTAAAGCTAAGCAACTAGGTTCAATGTTAGCTAGCTATCATAAGGCTATAACTGGTAATTCAAATGGCTTTCTGAGATACTAATAATATTATTACAGAGATCATACATGTAACGTTCGCTAGCGAGCCAGCCAGCTAACATTAGCTAGCTAGCTAACAGTACACTTTAACTTACAATGAAAACAACTTTCTGATAAAATACTAGACTCTTACCAGCGTACATGGACAAACGCTTTTCCCTCTGTCATGGATACCATTGTTGCCCTTAGTTCTTAGTTATTTTGTGCAAGGGGGCATTGTCATGCTGAAACAGGAAAGGGCCTTTCTCAAACTGTTGCCACAAAGTTGGAAGCACAGAATCATCTAGAATGTAATTGTATGCTGTATTGTTAAGATTTCCCTTCACTGGAACTAATGGTCCTAGCGCGAACCATGAAAAACAGCCCCAGACCATTATTCTTCCTCCACCAAACTTTACAGTTGGTACTACGCATTGGGGCAGATAGCATTCTCCTGGCATCCACCAGGAGAATGCGCGATTCATCATTCCAGAGAATGTGTTTCCACTACTCCAGAGTCCAATGACGGCGAGCTTTACACCGCTCCAGCCAACGCTTGACATTGCGCTTGGTGATCGTAGGCTTGTGTGCGGCTGCTCGGCCATGGAAACCCATTTCATGAAGCTCCCGACAAGCAGTTATTGTGCTGATGTTGGTTTCAGAGACAGATTGGAAATCAGTAGTGAGTGTTGCAACCAAGGACAGATGATTTTTATGCGCTACGCGCTTTAGCACTCGGCAGTCTCGTTCTGTGAGCTTGTGTGTGGCCTACCACTTCACGGCAGAGCCGTTGTTGCTCCTAGACGTTTCCACTTCACAATGACAGCACTTACAGTTGACCGGTGGCAGCTCTAGCAGGGCAGAACATTTGACAAACTGACTTGTTGGAAAGGTGGCATCCTATGACGGTGCCACGTTGAAAGTCACTGAGCTCTTCAGTAAGGCCATTCAATTGCCAATGTTTGTTTATGGAGATTGCATGTCTGTGTGCGCGATATACACCTGTCAGCAACGGGTGTGGCTGAAATAGCCGAATCCACTTGAAGCCGGTGTCCACATACTTTTGCACATATAGTGTATCTACCTATATTACCTCATGCCGCTGCACATGGACTCAGTACTGGTACCCCGCGTATATTGCAAAAAGGAGACTCAGGGAAATAAATTATACAAAATATATTTTGACTTATTTTCATGAAATAAACACACACAGTTATTAATTAGACATACAGTGATGATTTAAAAAATACATTTTAAAAGTCATCATTGCTCATTGTGTATTTACTCATCGTACTATTATGTTTCTATTATTTCTCAATTATTCTTTCTGTTGTTCTACGAAGCATGTCAAAAAATAACACTAGATTTGATACCTCGCCACTTCACAGTTCATTTTCTACAATTCCACACATTTTGCCATTTTGTAATCGATCCGTGGCCCTATAAAATGGGTTGCCCATCCCCGCCACAGATTATTACAGACACATTAACTTTGTCTGGTATTGTAGACCTTGCCACTCTCCTCAGTTCGCTTTGCAGACCTTCAAACAGTATTCAACGATTAAATTAGTTCCATTGTGCCAGGCGAGCTCAATCATGCTCAATTAAATCCTGTTTAAGTCTTTAAAAGGATTTAAATACTATTTGAACCCAGGTTGGGTGGTCTGGTGGTGTAATCTGCTTTTCAGAGATAGCTGGAAGCCCTTCAGGAAACCCCCCCTCAAAACACAGGACCATGTGTTTGACTATTTATAGGTGAACATATCACTGTGGCCCCGTGAGAACATCTGTCTAGAGTATAATCTCTCAGATGAAAATGTTTGTGTTTTCTTGAGCTCTTTTTTTTCAATTTTGTCTTCCTCCTGTTACAGGCTTAGCCACAGTCAGGAGTGAAGACTCTAAAGGAATACAATTCCCCTCTTCTTTCAATCCACCCATCCACCCCTCCACCCCTCCTCCCCTCCACCTCTGTGGTGCATCATTATCAGTTTGACCTCTCCTCATATCTTCATCTAATCCCCCATGTTTTGGTGAACATAACGACATATTCTGAGATCAGCTTTTTAAATCACCTCGATTAAAGTATGTCAATATGTTCTGGTTCAGCGCTGGTGTTGTAAGCAGGGGAGGAACATAGCATCAGCCCAAATCTAACATGGAAGGCTGGAGGAGGTCCTCACAGTTCTGAGAACAAAATAATCCAGAAATGCCAAACAGATTATCATCAACAAGGGGATACTACCAAGAACCAAACAAAATCAAGGATGTTCATGAGCCGAAGTGCGACGTTACAAACTGAAAATGGTTTTACAAAACGTTGCAGTACTCACCGGAGGGTAGGTTAGGACTAGGAAAGTACTTTGGTCAGCAGAGAGCAACAGTATGTGAAGAAGAGAAAGATAGAGAGACAAAGAGAGAGAGCGAGAACAGGGAGAGAGAGAGAACAGGGAGAGAGAGGGAGCGAGAGGAGAGGGAGAGAGAGATAAGGAGAGGGAGAGAGAGCGAGAGAGAGAGAGAGAGAGGGAGAGAAAAGAGGATATCAACATGGTATGCAACAGTAGTCACAGCAGATGGGCATATCACACAGAACACTGTGAGAGTTCCAGTTCTGACTACTGGGCAGTGAAAAAGTTGCTATAACACATAATTCGATAACACACTTCAGTTAGGACTGAGTGGGCCGGCCCTGAGATCTCCAAAAGCTTGACTCAGGGGTGGTGAAAATCTGTGCTTGGCTCTCAAATAATGCTCCATTCCATGGCTGCTGGAGAATGGTCGGCATCCCAGATGGCACCTTATTCCCTATATAGTGGTACTACTACAGACCAGAGCCCTATTCCCTATATAGTACACTACTATAGACCAGAGCCCTATTCCCTATATAGTGCACTACTATAGACCAGAGCCCTATTCCCTATATAGAGCACTACTATAGACCAGAGCCCTATTCCTTATATAGTGCACTACTACAGACCAGAGCCCTATTCCCTATATAGTGCACTACTTTAGACCAGAGTCCTATTCCCTATATAGTACACTACTTTAGACCAGAGCCCTATTCCCTATATAGTACACTACTATAGACCAGAGCCCTATTCCCTATATAGTACACTACTATAGACCAGAGCCCTATTCCCTATATAGTACACTACTATAGACCAGAGCCCTATTCCCTATATAGTACACTACTACAGACCAGAGCCCTATTCCCTATATAGTGCACTACTATAGACCAGGGCCCTATTCCCTATATAGTGCACTACTGTTGACCAGAGCCCTATTCCCTATATAGGGCACTACTATAGACCAGAGCCCTATTCCCTATATAGTGCACTACTATAGACCAGAGCCCTATTCCCTATATAGTACACTACTATAGACCAGAGCCCTATTCCCTATATAGTGCACTACTGTTGACCAGAGCCCTATTCCCTATATAGTGCACTACTATAGACCAGAGTCCTATTCCCTATATAGTGCACTACTATAGACCAGAGCCCTATTCCCTATATAGTGCACTACTGTTGACCAGAGCCCTATTCCCTATATAGTGCACTACTATAGACCAGAGCCCTATTCCCTATATAGTACACTACTACAGACCAGAGCCCTATTCCCTATAAGTACACTACTATAGACCAGAGCCCTATTCCCTATATAGAGCACTACTATAGACCAGAGCCCTATTCCCTATATAGCACACTACTACAGACCAGAGCCCTATTCCCTATATAGTACACTACTTTAGACCAGAGCCCTATTCCCTATAAGTACACTACTATAGACCAGAGCCCTATTCCCTATATAGAGCACTACTATAGACCAGAGCCCTATTCCCTATATAGAGCACTACTTTTTACCAGGGACCAAAGGTGGAGCACTACATATATAGGATCTTAATTTGATCACTCTATTGTTGCTGAGAATTTTCCTGCAGATTAGCTTTTTTGAGTTACATACATTCACTGAAAATCCACACTAACACACAGTTATATTAAAGCTGCATTCACACGCTCGTCTCAGCTTCCTATTTCCAAGCAGTGATGTCGGAAATACGACTTTGTTTAATTTCATGTGCTTTGTTTCTCTCTCTATTTTAGCTAGCTTGTAGAGATAGCTAACATTGCTTATTGTTAAGTTAGCTAGCTTGCTTATTGTTAAGTTAGCTAACGTTGCTTATTGTTAAGTTAGCTAACGTTGCTTATTGTTAAGTTAGCTAACGTTGCTTATTGTTAAGTTAGCTAGCTTGCTTATTGTTAAGTTAGCTAACATTGCTTATTGTTAAGTTAGCTAGCTTGCTTAACATTGACAATATGATCCAACTAGCTACATTGGGTCCTACCCATATTGTAGTAGTTGTCAAAAACAGTTTCGTTGTCATCTTTTGTTTGAAAAGGTCAAAGGTCAGAGGTGAAATGTCCCAGCTCGGCAACTCGGGCAACAACATTTTCTCTGGGTTTTCCAGATAGTAAATCCGACGGTTCGTTCAAGTGAAACTTCCCAGTCGGAACAAGGAACTTTCCGATAACTCCAATAGCATGTGAAGGCAGCATATAGCCTCCATGCAGTGTGTGTTTATTTCATGAAAATAACTCCAAATATATTTTCGATCATTTATTTCCTTTAGTCTCCTTTTTGTGATTGAAACGCTGTCTGATCGTGTGGGCGTGTTGATACAAGTATATTTACATACACAGCCCTGATTGGCAGATATGTTCATCTAGACTCTAGAACCTGCAGTACCTCGCTTACACTTTCCAAAGTAGGAAGATACATATGCAAATAAAAGACGACTGATCATTGGTCCGAATAATCAGATCGGATTGTGATGTCATGCTGTGGGCCAGAAACTCCATCCCACTCGAACAGGCTCTAACACTAAAAGGGCATTATCATAATTTTCACAATTTCATATGTTTTTCGGGGGGGAAATCACGTTTTTGGCTGCACTGCCCCTTTAACAGTATTGCACTTTTCATGTAGCCTACTTTTGACCAGCTAATAGCCTAACCACCAATCAAGCAACTAAAGATTCAATTCCTATTGCTGCAGGGTTATTTCGCTGTGACAATATATAGGTCAAATTAATAAAATCCAACACCTGTATTTAGGTAATAGGGTACCCTTCTGTCTGTGGTGGTGTTGGAGAACAATAGCACGGCATGTCACAATATACAGTGGCAAGAAAAAGTATGTGAACCCTTTAGAATTACCTGGATTTCAGCATAAAATGGTCATCAAATTTGATCTGATCTTCATCTTCATCACAACAACAGACAAACACAGTGTGCTTAAACTAATAAAACACAAACATTATTGTATTTTTCTTGTCTATATTGAATACATCATTTAAACATTCACAGTGTAGGTTGGAAAAAGTGTGTGAACACCTAGACTAATGACTTCTCCAAAAGCTCATTGGGAGTGAGGAGTCAACTAACCAGGAGTCCAATCAATGAGACGAGATTGGAGATGTTGGTTAGAGGTTTTCCTGTCTCATAAAAACACTCACAAAATGTAAGTTTGCTATTCACAAGAAGCTTTGCCTGATATGAACCATGCCTCGAACAAAAGAGATCTCAGAAGACCTAAGTTTAAGAATTGTTGCCTTGCATAAAGCAGGAAAGGTTTACAAAAGTATCTCTAAAAGTCAGTCCACGGTAAGACAAATTGTCTATAAATGGATACATTTCAGCACTGTTTGTCACGACTTCCACCGAAATCGGCTCCTCTGTGCTGTCATTTTTGGACCGGAATTAAAGTGCCCCTGTTTACTACACTCTGCTCTCCTGCACCTGACTTCGCCTCCCGTACACACCCCTAATACTCTTGCTACTCTCCCTAGGAGTGCAAAGACTGAATGTACACACCCCTAATACTGTTGCTACTCTCCCTAGGAGTGCAAAGACTGAATGAGGTTAAGAGGAAGAATCCTAGATTGTCTGCTGAAGACTTACAGAAGCCTCTGGAACATGTTAACATCTCTGTTGACGAGTCTACGATACGTAAAACACTAAACAAAGAATGGTGTTCATGGGAGGACACCACGGAAGAAGCCACTGCTGTCCAAAAAAAAACATTGCTGCATGTCTGAAGTTCACAAAAGTGCACCTGGATGTTCCACAGCACTACAGGCAAAATATTCTGTTGACAGATGAAACTACAGTTGTCTTGTTTGGAAGGAACACACAACACTATGTGTGGAGAAAAAAAGGCACAGCACACCAACATCAAAACCTCATCCCAACTGTAAACTATGGTGGAGGGAGCATCACGGTTTGGGGCTGCTTTGCTGCATCAGGGCCTGGACAGCTTGCTATCATCGACAGAAAAATGTATTCCCAAGTTTATCAGGACATTTTGCAGGAGAATATAAGGCTATCTGTCCGCCAATTGAAGCTCAACAGAAGTTAAATGATGCAACAGGACAACAACCCAAAAGACAGAAGTAAATCAACAACAGAATGGCTTGAACAGAAGAAAATATGTCTTCTGGAGTGGCCCAGTCAGAGTCCCGACCTCAACCAGATTGAGATGCTTTGGCATGACCTCAAGAGAACGGTTCACACCAGACATCCCAAGAATATTGTGGAACTGAAACAGTTTTGTAAAGAGGAATGGTCCAGAATTCCTCCTGACCGCTGTGCAGGTCTGATCCGCAACTACAGAAAACATTTGGTTGAGGTTATTGCTGCCAAAGGAGGGTCAACCAGTTATTAAATCCAAGGGTTCACATACTTTTCCCAACCTGCACTGTGAATGTTTACGTGGTGTGTTCAATAAAGATATGAAAAATTATAATTGTTTCAGTGTTATTAGTTTAAGCAGACTGTGTTTGTCTATTGTTGTGACTTAGATGAAGATCAGATAACAATTTATGCAGAAATCCAGGTAATTCTAAATGGGTTCACATATTTTTTCTTCCCACTGTACAGACAGAAAGTACAGCGAGAGAGAGAGAGAGAGAGACGGATCGGAACTGTCCATTGGCATGCAACTCCTCCCATAACCATAATGCAATGCAACATAACATGCAGTATAAAATAAATAAATAGGGTCATATCATGTAACAGTGGTTGTTACTTGTAATGTTTAAACATCTGTATCTTACTTACGTACAAACCATTCGCTGTAACTTATACAGCATGAGTCATATGATGGTGTATGAGAGAGGGAAGTCTATCTATGTAGAGGGTTAGGAGCTGGCAAGGGGAAGGATACGGACATGGGGAGAGGAGGGAGAGGAGGGAGGAGAGAAGAGAGGAGGGGGCAGGTGGCGGTAGGGGTATAGGGCAGCTTATGGGGGGGAGGGAGAGTCAGCGGGAAGAGAGGGGGAGAGGAGGGAGGAGAGAAGAGAGGAGGGGGCAGGTGGCGGTAGGGGTATAGGGCAGCTTATGGGGGGGAGGGAGAGTCAGCGGGAAGAGAGGGGGAGAGGAGGGAGGAGAGAAGAGAGGAGGGGGCAGGTGGCGGTAGGGGTATAGGGCAGCTTATGGGGGGGAGGGAGAGTCAGCGGGAAGAGAGGGGGAGAGGAGGGAGGAGAGAAGAGAGGAGGGGGCAGGTGGCGGTAGGGGTATAGGGCAGCTTATGGGGGGGAGGGAGAGTCAGCGGGAAGAGAGGGGGAGAGGAGGAAAGTTGCGGTTGGAGGATAGGGGGGATTGGGCTCCGGGGGGTCTGCCGGTGTGGGTGGATGTACTGACGGACATGTTTCCCACAGCTCCGTGTCACCCCGGGATCATCGCACATGATTACTAGGGGATCAGTGTGATCGGCTGTCGCTGATTTCAACGACATCTGTCCACGAGGTGAGACAAGCTGTGACATCGAGCGTCCCAGTTTTAAGACGTGAAATCTTATCTCCTGCAGATTTTCAACCATAATGGTTCAGTAAAACCTCCTTGTGTTTCTGAGGCTATAATAAGAGCAAAGGCAAAGTTCCTGGAGTTTTATTTACCTTCAAATTCAGAATGAAAGAAAGGTATTCTCCATCGGGTCAGAGACAGGAAAAGCACTGACACTCATCTTAAATAGAACCCTATTCCCAACGAGGCTCTGGACAAAAGCTTGTGGACTAAATAGAGAATAGGGTTCTATTTTGGACGCACATCCAGACACTTATCAACAGCGACTACATATGTAGGATCTTAATTTGATCAATATTTTGCTGATGAGAATTTTCCTGCAAAGACATACATGCAAAATTGTAGTGTATTTGAGTTTGAAAAGGCTTCTAAAGTTTGTAATTTCCGCTTTGAAATGTCAGATTTAATTTGCCCTAATGAACAAATGTGTTTCTACCCCTACAAAAAGTAAATTTATTATTAATCTGAATTATAATAAACATAATAACTCACATTTCCTATTGCTGCAGGATGATTTTCCTGCTGTAGGAAACTGGCTCTAATTCTAGTATCTAACTGACATTCTAGTATCCAACTGACATTCTAGTATCTAACTGACATTCTAGTATCCATCTGACATTCTAGTATCTAACTGACATTCTAGTATCTAACTGACATTCTAGTATCTAACTGACATTCTAGTATCTAACTGACATTCTAGTATCTAACTGACATTCTAGTATCTAACTGACATTCTAGTATCCAACTGACATTCTAGTATCTAACTGACATTCTAGTATCTAACTGACATTCTAGTATCTAACTGACATTCTAGAATACAACTGACATTCTAGTATCTAACTGACATTCTAGTATCTAACTGACATTCTAGTATCTAACTGACATTCTAGTATCCAACTGACATTCTAGTATCCAACTGACATTCTAGTATCTAACTGACATTCTAGTATCTAACTGACATTCTAGTATCTAACTGACATTCTAGTATCTAACTGACATTCTAGTATCCAACTGACATTCTAGTATCTAACTGACATTCTAGTATCTAACTGACATTCTAGTATCTAACTGACATTCTAGTATCTAACTGACATTCTAGTATCTAACTGACATTCTAGTATCTAACTGACATTCTCTTATCTAACTGACATTCTAGTATCTAACTGACATTCTAGTATCTAACTGACATTCTAGTATCCAACTGACATTCTAGTATCTAACTGACATTCTAGTATCTAACTGACATTCTAGTATCTAACTGACATTCTAGTATCTAATTCTAGTATCTAACTGACATTCTAGTATCTAACTGACATTCTAGTATCTAACGGACATTCTAGTATCTAACTGACATTCTAGTATCCAACTGACATTCTAGTATCTAACTGACATTCTAGTATCTAACTGACATTCTAGTATCTAACTGACATTCTAGTATCTAACTGACATTCTAGTATCTAACTGACATTCTAGTATCTAATTCTAGTATCTAACTGACATTCTAGTGTCTAACTGACATTCTAGTATCTAACTGACATTCTAGTATCTAACTGACATTCTAGTATCTAATTCTAGTATCTAACTGACATTCTAGTGTCTAACTGACATTCTAGTATCTAACTGACATTCTAGTATCTAACTGCCATTCTAGTATCAATTCTAGGAATCTAACTGACATTCTAGTATCTAACTGACATTCTAGTATCTAACTGACATTCTAGTATCTAACTGACATTCTCTTATCTAACTGACATTCTAGTATCTAACTGACATTCTAGTATCTAACTGACATTCTAGTATCTACTGACATTCTAGTATCCACTGACATTCTAGTATCTAACTGACATTCTAGTATCTAACTGACATTCTAGTATCTAACTGACATTCTAGTATCCAACTGACATTCTAGTATCTAACTGACATTCTAGTATCTAACTGACATTCTAGTATCTAACTGACATTCTAGTATCTAACTGACATTCTAGTATCTAACTGACATTCTAGTATCTAACTGACATTCTAGTATCTAACTGACATTCTAGTATCTAACTGACATTCTAGTATCCTAACTGACATTCTAGTATCTAACTGACATTCTAGTATCTAACTGACATTCTAGTATCTAACTGACATTCTAGTATCTAACTGACATTCTAGTATCCAACTGACATTCTAGTATCTAACTGACATTCTAGTATCTAACTGACATTCTAGTATCTAACTGACATTCTAGTATCTAACTGACATTCTAGTATCTAACTGACATTCTAGTATCTAACTGACATTCTAGTATCTAACTGACATTCTAGTATCTAACTGACATTCTAGTATCTAACTGACATTCTAGTATCTAACTGACATTCTAGTATCTAACTGACATTCTAGTACTAACTGACATTCTAGTATCTAACTGACATTCTAGTATCTAACTGACATTCTAGTATCTAACTGACATTCTAGTATCTAACTGACATTCTAGTATCTAACTGACATTCTAGTATCTAACTGACATTCTAGTATCTACTGACATTCTAGTATCTAACTGACATTCTAGTATCTAACTGACATTCTAGTATCTAATTCTAGTATCTAACTGACATTCTAGTATCTAACTGACATTCTAGTATCTAACTGACATTCTAGTATCTAACTGACATTCTAGTATCTAACTGACATTCTAGTATCTAACTGACATTCTAGTATCTAACTGACATTCTAGTATCTAACTGACATTCTAGTATCTAACTGACATTCTAGTATCTAACTGACATTCTAGTATCTAACTGACATTCTAGTATCTAACTGACATTCTAGTATCCAACTGACATTCTAGTATCTAACTGACATTCTAGTATCTAACTGACATTCTAGTATCTAATTCTAGTATCTAACTGACATTCTAGTATCTAATTCTAGTATCTAACTGACATTCTAGTATCTAACTGACATTCTAGTATCTAACTGACATTCTAGTATCCAACTGACATTCTAGTATCTAACTGACATTATAGTATCTAACTGACATTCTAGTATCTAACTGACATTCTAGTATCTAACTGACATTCTAGTATCTAACTGACATTCTAGTATCCAACTGACATTCTAGTATCTAACTGACATTCTAGTATCTAACTGACATTCTAGTATCTAACTGACATTCTAGTATCTAACTGACATTCTAGTATCTAACTGACATTCTAGTATCTAACTGACATTCTAGTATTCTAAACTGACATTCTAGTATCTAACTGACATTCTAGTATCTAACTGACATTCTAGTATCTAACTGACATTCTAGTATCTAACTGACATTCTAGTATCTAACTGACATTCTACCTAACTGACAGTTCTAGTATCTAACTGACATTCTAGTATCTAACTGACATTTCTAGTATCTAACTGACATTCTAGGATCTAACTGACATTCTAGTATCTAACTGACATTCTAGTATCTAACTGACATCTAAGTATCCACGACATTCTAGTATCTTAACTGACAGTTCTAGTATCTAACTGACATTCTATTATCTAACTGACATTCTAGTATCCAACTGACATTCTAGTATCTAACTGACATTCTAGTATCTAACTGACATTCTAGTATCTAACTGACATTCTAGTATCCAACTGACATTCTAGTATCTAACTGACATTCTCTTATCTAACTGACATTCTAGTATCTAACTGACATTCTAGTATCTAACTGACATTCTAGTATCTAACTGACATTCTAGTATCTAACTGACATTCTAGTATCTAACTGACATTCTAGTATCTAACTGACATTCTAGTATCTAACTGACATTTAGTCTAACTGACTTCTAGTATCTAACTGACATTCTAGTATCTAACTGACATTCTAGTATCTAACTGACATTCTAGTATCTAACTGACATTCTAGTATCTAACTGACATTCTAGTATCTAACTGACATTCTAGTATCTAACTGACATTCTAGTATCTAACTGACATTCTAGTATCTAACTGACATTCTAGTATCTAACTGACATTCTAGTATCTAACTGACATTCTAGTATCCAACTGACATTCTAGTATCTAACTGACATTCTAGTATCTAACTGACATTCTAGTATCTAAACGACATTCTAGTATCTAACTGACATTCTAGTATCTAACTGACATTCTAGTATCTAACTGACATTCTAGTATCTAACTGACATTCTAGTATCTAACTGACATTCTAGTACTAACTGACATTCTAGGATCTAACTGACATCTAGTAATCTAACTGACATTCTAGTATCTAACTGACATTCTAGTATCTAACTGACATTCTAGTATCTAACTGACATTCTAGTATCTAACTGACATTCTAGTATCTAATGGACATTCTAGTATCTAACTGACATTCTAGTATCTAACTGACATTCTAGTATCTAATGACATTCTAGTATCTAACTGATTCTAGTATCTAATGACATTCTAGTATCTAACTGACATTCTAGTATCTAACTGACATTCTAGTATCTAACTGACATTCTAGTATCAACTGACATAATCTAGTATCTAACTGACATTCTAGTATCTACACTGACATTCTAGTATCTAACTGACATTCTAGTATCTAACTGACATTCTAGTATCTAACTGACATTCTAGTATCTAACTGACATTCTAGTATCTAACTGACATTCTAGTATCCAACTGACATTCTAGTATCTAACTGACATTCTCTTATCTAACTGACATTCTAGTATCTAACTGACATTCCTAGTATCCAACTGACATTCTAGTATCTAACTGACATTCTAGTATCTAACTGACATTCTAGTATCTAACTGACATTCTAGTATCCAACTGACATTCTAGTATCTAACTGACATTCTCTTATCTAACTGACATTCTAGTATCTAACTGACATTCTAGTATCTAACTGACATTCTCGTATATTCAGAGTAAGTTACAATGATCCATGACAGAGAAAGTAATTTACATGTATAATCCACTGATTGACCAGAGTGTCCTTTACTAAAACCAATATTGCCCGGCTTCATAAAATGGATTATTTATATACTCTGCATGGGGAAGTAATTACATAGTTCATAACAGTGAGATGAGGATTACAAAATTCATTATAGTTTTCAGTGTTGCACAGCTTGTAGACAATTACTTTAAGACCCTAAAACCTCTAAGAAATACAAATAATTTCCTCAATATGGAAGACCGGGATACTTTATCTGCGTCCCAAATGGCACCCTGTTCCCTATACAGTGCATATGGCCCTGGTCAAAAATACTGCACTTTATAGGGAATAGCATGCCATTTGGAGCGCGTCCTTAGATCTGACCCTCTGTCTATGAGAACGGACAGAGGCTGATGTAAAAATGATCTCTCTCTAAGCTAACCGTCCCCTCATCTCTGAGTTTTATAAGGGAAATGCTTAAACATATGGCTGTTAATGATACGCTAGACAGCAGTTTGAACCTTTCTGGGGATTTTTGGGGAAGAAATCTGTGGTTAAATGTCATGCAGACTTTCACTAACCGCATATGCCTGGAGAAAATCCTTTGCTCCTACGAGAATTACTATTAAAAGGTAGTTTAAGAAAAAACTGATGTTAAAATCATGCTGAAAATATAGAAAGTTACCTGTAATCAAATCTAATCAAATCAAATTGTATTTGTCACATGCGCCAAATACAACAAGTGTAGACCTTACTGTGAAATGCTTACTTACAAGCCCTTAACCCACAATGCAGTTTAAGAAAATAGAGTTAAGAAAATATTTACTATGAACTAAATAAAAATAATAAAATAGCAATAATAAGGCTATATACACAGGTACCAGTTAGTCGAGCTAATATGTACATGTAGGTAGGGGTAAAGTGACTATGCATAGATGATAAACAGCGAGTAGCAGCAGTGTAAAAACTTCCTCTGACACCGCCTGGTATAGAGGTCCTGGATGGCAGGAAGCTTGGCCCCAGTGATGTACTGGGCCGTACGCACTACCCTCTGTAGCGCCTTACAGTCAGAATACACAGGAAATTGTTCAATTAGTTCAAAATAACAAAACAGACGGTATTACAGGAACAGGGTTAAAAAACTAGTTCAATATAACAATCAACACAACAGCTTTCTGGTTTATCACATTACATGACGTAGCACATTCAGCAAAATATTGACATACAAGATGATCTTAGTGGTTTAGTAACTTAACTAAAGGACTATCGCTCCATATAACTCACTTCTGTAATCAGGAAGTGCTTTGAGAGTCTCGATAAGGATCATACCCACCTCCACCTTACACAACACCCTAGACCCAATACAATTTGAATACCGCCTCAACAGATCCGTGGATGATGGAATCACCATTGCACTGCCCACTGCCCTAAACCACCTAGACAAGAGGAATACCTATGTAAGAATGCTGTTCATCGACTACAGCTCAGCCTTCAACGCCATACTTCCCTCTTAGCTCATCACTAAGCTCAGGGCCCTGGGTCTGAACCACTCCCTGTGCAAATGAGTCCTGGACTTCCTGACAGGCTGACCCCAGGTGGTAAAGGTAGGTACCAACACCTCCACCATGCTGATCCTCAACAGCGGGCCCCACAAGGGGTGTGTGCTCAGTCCCTTCCTGTACTCCCTGTTCACCCATGACTGTGTGGCCAATTACGTCTCCAACTCAATCATCAAGTTTGCTGATGACACAACAGTGGTAATCAACAATGATGAGACAGCTGACAGGGAGGAGGTGAGAGCCCTGGTGGAATGGTGCCAGGACAATAACCTCTCCCTCAATGTCAACAAAACGAAGGAGCTGATCTTGGACTTTAGGAGAGAGCAGAGAGATCACGCCCCCATCCACATCGACGGGGCTGCAGTGGAGAGCGTCAAAAGCCTCAAGTTTCTCAGCATGCAAATCACTGAGGACCTGAAATGGTCCATTCACACCAACAGAATGGAGCGCCTCTTCAACCTCAGGAGGCTGAAGAAATTTGGCTTTGTTCCCTTTAGACTCTCACAAACTTCTGCAGATGCACCATTGAGAGCATTCTTTCGGGCTATATCACCGCCTGGTATGGCGACTGCACCACCCGCAACCACAGGGCCCTCCAGAGGGTGGTGCGGTCAGCCCAACGCATCACTGGGGGAACACTGCCTGCCCTCCAGGACATCTACAGAACTCTGTGTCACAGGAAGACCAAGAGGATCATCAAGGACTTCAGCCACCTGAGCCACGGTCTGTTCACCCCGCTACCATCAAGAAGACGGAGACAATACAGGTGCATCAAAGCTGCGAAAGAAGCTGTTTTTCAGTCTCTATCTCCAGGCCATCAGACTTTTAAACAATCACTAGCTGGCCTCCACCCTGTACCCTGCCCTGCAACTTAGAGACTGCTGCCCTATGTACACAGAGTCAACACTGGTCACTTTAATCATGTTTACATACTATTTTACCCACTTTACATGTATATACTGTATTCTACTCATGGATCATCCTATATACAGTACATGCCAAACGTATGTGGAGACCTGCTTGTCGAACATGTCATTCAAAAGTCATGGGCGTTAATATGGAGTTGGTCCCCCCTTTGCTGCTATAACAGCCTCCACTGTTCTGGGAAGGCTTTACACTAGATGTTAGAACATTGCTGCGGGGACTTGCTTCCATTCAGCCACAAGAGCATTAGTGAGGTTGGGCGCTGGCGATTAGGGCTGGCTCACAGTCGGTATTCCAATTCATCCCAAAGGTGTTCGATGGGGTTGAGGTCAGGGCTCTGTGCAGGCCAGTCAAGTTCTTCCACACCGATCTTGACAAACCATTTCGGTATGGACCTCGCTTTGTGCATGGGGGTATTGTCATGCTGAAACAGGAAAGGACCTTCTCCAAACTGATTCTACAAACAGAATTGTCTTGAATGTCCTTGTATGCACGTCCTGACCAGTGAAAGAGGTCATTTGCCATAGTAGTATGGTCAGGGCGTGGCAGGGGGGGTTTGTTTTGTATGTATTTTGGGTTTTCTGTTTCTATGTGGGTTTGTTCTAGTTGTCTATTTCTATGTGTTGGTTTTCATGTTCGGCCGGGTATGGTTTCCAATCAGAGGCAGGTGTCTTTCGTTGTCTCTGATTGGAAGCCATACTTAGGCAGCCTGTTTTTCCTTTGGGGTTGTGGGTAGTTGTTTTCCGTTCTAGTCTAAGTACCTGACGGGACTGTGTTGGTCGTTTTGTTATTTTTGTAAAGTGTCTTCATTAAAAGTTTGAAAATGAGCACTATCCACGCTGCATCTTGGTCTCCATTTCACGACCACTGTGACAGTACCGTTAAAGATTTCCCTTCACTGGAACTAAGGGGCCCGAACCATGAAAAACAACCCCAGACCATTATTCCTCCTCCCCCAAACTTTACAGTTGGCACTAAGTATTGGTGAAGATAGCATTCTCCTGGCATCTGCCAAACCCAGATTCGTCCGTTGGACTACAGATGGTGAAGCGTGTTTCCACTACTCCAGAGTCCAATGGCGGCGAGCTTTACACCACTCCAGCCAACGCTTGACATCGCGCTTGATTATCTTAGGCTTGTGTGCAGCTGCTCGGCCACGGAAACCCATTTCATGAAGCTCCCAACTCATAGTTATTGTGCTGACGTTGCTTCCAGAAACTTTGGAAATCAGTAGTGAGTGTTGCAACCGAGGACAGACGATTTTTACGCGCTATGCGCTTTATCACTCTGCAGTCCAGTTCTGTGAGCTTGTGTGGCCTACCACTTCACAGCTGAGCCGTTGTTGCTCCTAGACATTTCCACTTCATAATAACAGCCCTTGCGGTGTCACGACTTCCGCCGAAGTCGGTCCCTCTCCTTGTTTTCGGGGCGGCGTTCGGCGGTCGACGTCACCGGCTTTCTAGCCATCGCCGATCCACTTTTTATTTTCCATTTGTTTTGTCTTTGTTTTCTACACACCTGGTTTCTATTCCCCAATTACATGTTCATTATTTAACCCTCTGTTACCCCCATGTTTGTGTGCGTGTTTGTTTTATTTGTGAAGGCTGTATCTGACGGCTGGTATATTGTTCCCGGGTTTTGTTATTATGCCCGTTTATTTCGTGGTAACGGTATTTTTCCCGCACCATAGTATTGTGTTTATACTGGTTACCCACAGCCTTGACATACGGTTGACCAGTGGCAGCTCTAGCAGGGCAGAACATTTGACAAACTGACTTGTTGGAAAGGTGGCATCATATGACGGTGCCACGTTGAATGTCACTGAGCTCTTCAGTACGGGCCATTCTACTGCCAATGTTTGTCTATGGAGATTGCATGGCGGTGAACTTCAGTTTTATACACCTGTCAGCAACGGGTGTGGCTGAAATAGCCGAATCCATTCATTTGAAATGGTGTCCACATACTTTTGCATATATAGTGTAAATAGGAAGTCTGCAGGGTCGTTACGTTCAGCAACACTTGCTTTAAATAGACAGGTTTGGATTGGGAGAGCTGCTTCTGAGTGACTTGATGAGTGATCAATAACCAGCTTATTTTATTTCAGTGGGAACTGTTCGGGTCGCCTCTACATATTACATAATATTGTAATTGTTAACATTCAATCAGTCTGCTTTTTTAAAAAAAAAATTACTTCCTGTCCATTATCTCTGAGGTCACAAAATATTGTCCCAATGTCAAAGGGGGGAGTTTACTGCCAGATTTCGCTCTACTAGATTAGAGTTCCTTAAAAAGACACGCAATTAAACAGGACGGCGATTCAAGGTGTGATGAGCATGTCAATTAAGTTTAGTTTAGCACGTCTTTTAGTTTAGGAACAGATGGGAAGTATCCATGGTAACCTTAGTAACCTTAGAAACAAACACGGAGTTTAGCTTGTTAGCCATGCAGGTTAATATGGGCCCACTTCAAGTAGATACGTTCTTCTTCTCTCCACTGTAGGAAGATAGGAGATTCATTCAATAAATTATGACAATGGCTGTCTGTACTATAGCACTGATTTTCAAGAATATTTTCTCAGATTATTACACAGTTTTAATTAGTATGCAAATGTTCTCTTTATGATCGCTTTTCCACTTTGTCCATTATATTTAATCTCTCTATTTATCCTTCACAGATAGATTAAATTCACGTTGTCAGATGTGAAAAAGGGCTCATTCTAGTAAATTAATTTAAAATGCTTTCTCATTAATCAAACAGATATGCACAATTATGTGCATAACATAATTATATTCTCTTAGTTATAGCCTAGATTTGTCTGTACTGTACATGTTGCCATCTTAATTATTAACTTCCAAGGACATTTGGTGAAATACTATACCACAGTCCAGGCAGGGTCAATGATTTGCTCAACATATTCTATTTCAACCCATTGTGGTCTACCTACCCTACCACCCTATCATATCCTATCCTACCCTATCTTATATTACCCTACCCTACCCTATCATATCCTATTCTACCCAATCCTACCCTACCCTACCCTATCATATCCTATCCTACCCTATCTTATCCTACCCTACCCTACCCTATCATATCCTATCCTACCCTATCTTATCCTACCCAACCCTACCCTATCATATCCTATTCTACCCAATCCTATCCTACCCTATCTTATCCTATCCTATCCTACCCTATCTTATCCTATCCTACCCTACCCTATCGAATCCTACCCTACCCTATCATATCCTACCCTACCCTATCATATCCTATTCTACCCTACCCTATAATATCCTATTCTACTCTATTCTACCCTACCTTATCATATCCTATCCTATCCTACCCTATCCTATCCTATCCTACCCTACCCTATCATATCCTATTCTACCCTACCCTACCCTACCCTATCATATCCTAATCTACCCTATCCTACCCTACCCTATCATATCGTATCCTACCCTACCCCACCCTATCCTATCCTATCCTACCCTACCCTATCCTACCCTATCCTACCCTATTATACCCTATCCTACCCTACCCTATCATATCCTATCATACCCTATCCTACCCTATCCTATCCTACCCTACCCTATCGTACCCTATCCTACCCTATTCTACCCTATCCTACCCTATCCTACCCTATCCTACCCTATCCTACCCTACCCTACCCTATCATATCCTATCCTACCCTATCCTACCCTATCCTATCCTACCCTACCCTATCGTACCCTATACTACCCTATGCTACCCTATCCTACCCGACCCTACCCTATCCTGTCTTACCAAACCTTATTCTACCCTATCCTACCCTACTCTATCATACCCCATCCTACCCTATCCTAACCTATCATATCATATCCTAACCTATTTTACCCTAGCATACCCTATCATAGCCTACCCTACCCTATCCTATCCTACCCTACTCTACCCTACCCTATTCTACCCCAATTCTACCCTACACTGTCCTATCCTATCCTATTCTACCCTATCATAAACAATTGTATCCTACCCTATCCTATCCTACCCTACCCTACCCTATAATAAAACTATTTACCCTACCCTACC
>NC_042965.1:42904479-42911979 GCF_901001165.1 Salmo trutta | reverse complement strand
GCCGTGAGGCTTCAGAGAGACAGGAGAGGAATAGAGAGGACCAGTCCTCTGTGTTCCTCTGTTCCTCTCTCTTCCTCTCTGTTCCTCTGTTCCTCTGTTCCTCTCTGTTCCTCTGTGTTCCTCTGTTCCTCTCTGTTCCTCTGTGTCCCTCTGTTCCTCTCTGTTCCTCTGTTCCTCTGTTCCTCTGTTCCTCTCTGTTCCTCTGTTCCTCTCTGTTCCTCTCTGTTCCTCTGTGTTCCTCTGTTCCTCTCTGTTCCTCTCTGTTCCTCTCTGTTCCTCTCTGTTCCTCTGTTCCTCTGTTCCTCTGTTCCTCTCTGTTCCTCTCTATTCCTCTCTGAGAACAGACAGGAACAGGACCAAGGAAAGGGGTTTGATGTTATCTTTTAATTTCTTTAAAATGAATCATCGCTTTACCAGGAGAATAAAAAAATAAAGGAGTTTGATCAGCAATGTAATCATCTTCATTTAGTATCATTTAAGGTCTTTCATATTCCCTGTTCAGATAGCTTTTAAAAATATTATTTTCAGAGCCATTTCGGGCTCAAATCGCTGAAAACTACTATTGCATTATAAACAGTCTGGTCTGGTCTGTATTACGTTATAAACTGTCTAGTCTGGGTCTGGTCTGGTCTGTATTACAATATAAACTGTCTAGTCTGGGTCTGGTCTGGTCTGTATTACATTATAAACTGTCTAGTCTGGGTCTGGTCTGTATTACATTATAAACTGTCTAGTCTGGGTCTGGTCTGGTCTGTATTACATTATAAACTGTCTAGTCTGGTCTGGTCTGGTCTGTATTACATTATAAACTGTCTAGTCTGGTCTGGTCTGGTCTGTATTACATTATAAACTGTCTACTCTGGGTCTGGTCTGGTCTGTATTACATTATAAACTGTCTAGTCTGGTCTGGTCTGGTCTGTATTACATTATAAACTGTCTAGTCTGGTCTGGTCTGGTCTGTATTACATTATAAACTGTCTAGTCTGGGTCTGGTCTGGTCTGTATTACATTATAAACTGTCTAGTCTGGGTCTGGTCTGGTCTGTATTACATTATAAACTGTCTAGTCTGGGTCTGGTCTGGTCTGTATTACATTATAAACTGTCTAGTCTGGGTCTGGTCTGGTCTGTATTACATTATAAACTGTCTAGTCTGGGTCTGGTCTGTATTACATTATAAACTGTCTAGTCTGGGTCTGGTCTGGTCTGTACGCTACCTGTTTGAAGGTATAATGGAGCTAGGGGTATTTCTGGAGAGTCGTGTTCCTTGTGCTGCCGTTCCCCCACTCCGTTTAATCGTAACTTAATAATGATGACCAGAAGTTCAGTGACTTCCATTTTCTTTCTCCAAAACTTCTGGAGTCTGTGACTTCCGGACTTCCCTGTTCAAGGACCCACATGTTCGTATTTTTTGTAATGTCCCAGCAAGTTTCCTCCTGCCTGGGAAAGGTGTGTCGAGGTGTTGGGGTGATCTTTGGGGTTCACCAGTCCACTGACAGAAGACAGCTGTCTGGCCCCGTCCCCCTGTCCTCCGTCACACCATGAGGTGCCCCGAGACCCCGCCCGTTCAGGGGTCAAGACTTAGGAGAGGAGGGACCATTTGGTACCAGTTACTAAGCCACGGGGGGGCACCGCTGCTGCTACCCTCCCCTCTCTGCCCCCTTCAGTCAAGGTAGCGCTGCACAGACTGGACCCTGACACACACACAGAGACACACACACACACACACACACACACACACACACACACACACACACACACACACACACACACACACACACACACAGACACACAAACACACACACACACACACACACACACACACACACACACAGACACACAGACACACACACACAGACAGGGCTGGCTGGCAGAGGGGCTCCTGATCATCAACAGCGGTGAAGGGCCTGATGACCTTGACATGGCTCCTCCCACACGCTGTGACTGCAGACTGTTTACTGCACGATGGATAGAGAACAGCTGCACGCAAACACACACACACACACACGAACATACACACACACACACACACACACGGACATACACACACACACACACACACACACACACACACACACACACACACACACACACACACACACACATACACACACACACAGAGGAATGGATGAATGAAGGAGACAGGCCAGGGAGGGAGGGAGGAAGGAAGGAAGGGAGGAATGGAGGGAGGGAGGGATGGAGGAATGGAGGGAGGAAGTAAGGAAGGAAGGAAGGAAGGAAGGAAGGAAGGAGGGAGGGAGGGAGGGAGGGAGGGAGGGAGGAAGGAAGGAAGGAAGGAAGGAAGGAAGGAAGGAAGGAAGGAAGGAAGGAAGGAAGGAAGGAAGGAAGGAAGGAAGGAAGGAAGGAAGGAAGGGAGGGAGGAATAGGGAGGGAGGGAGGGAGGAATAGGGAGGGAGGGAGGGAGGAATAGGGAGGGAGGGAGGGAGGAATGGAGGGTGGAATGGAGCGTTGAATGGAGGGAGGGAGGGAGAGTACAATACCCTGCACAGAATATATAGCGGGAGACAGCTTTTACAAGAGACTTACGTAAACAGTTGTGGTGGTAGAGAGACTGAGGATGCTTCCTAAATGGTACCCTATTTCCCATAGGGCTCTGGTCAAAAGTAGTGCATTAAATAGGGCTCCGGTCAAAAGTAGTGCATTTTATAGGGAATAGAGTGCCATTTACGACGCACCCTGAGGGGGCATTATTCATATCTGTTAATGGCTGGTGGAAGCACAATAAACAACTCTTAACCAGTCTGATGAATTCACCTCTATAGCCTCTCCTTAGTAAATTACCCTTTACTGATGAATTCACCTCTATAGCCTCTCCTTAGTAAATTACCCTTTACTGGTGATTTCACCTCTATAGCCTCTCCTTAGTAAATTACCCTTTACTGGTGATTTCACCTCTATAGACTCTCCTTAGTAAATTACCCTTTACTGGTGATTTCACCTCTATAGCCTCTCCTTAGTAAATTACCCTTTACTGATGAATTCACCTCTATAGCCTCTCCTTAGTAAATTACCCTTTACTGATGAATTCACCTCTATAGCCTCTCCTTAGTAAATTACCCTTTACTGGTGATTTCACCTCTATAGACTCTCCTTAGGGAATTACTCTTTACTCATGGTATGTTATTCTATTTCTATGTTTGAATATCTAGTTTTTCTGTTTCTATGTTGGAATTGTTTGGGGTTGGTCTCTAATTGGAGGCAGCTGAATCTCATTGCCTCTGATTAGAGACCATATTTATGTAGGGGTTTTCTCATTGTGTTTTGTGGGTGGATAATTTCTGTTTTTGTATTACTTACCTGACAGAACTGTTTGGCTGTCGGTTTCTGTTTCTTTGTTTCAGTGTTCAGATCAAAATAAATACATGATGCTGCACTAACCACGCTGCACCTTGGTCTACTCCATTTGACAGCCGTTACAATGATGCTCCTTTATGAATTAACTATTCGTCATTTGTAGAGAAGCAATGCACAAGTGATTAAATCTTCAAATCAAATTTGATTGGTCACTATTTGTCATTATTTGCTCAAATGATGTATAAACATTGGACGTATTTGTAAATAAAATAAAACATTTGCGGATTCACATTTGCGGATTCACATAGGGCGGCGCACAATTGGCCCAGCGTCGTCCGGGTTTGAGTTTGGCTGGGGTAGGCCATCATTGTAAATTAAGAATTTGTTCTTAACTGACATGCCTAGTTAAAACAAAGGTTAGATAAAACTGGAAGATGTCATTGGTGGGCGATACTACTACACGAGTGGTGAATGAGGCGAGTTTCCCTCATAACATGTAAAACGCCTCAGTGTCTGGAAAAGTGTTTAATAAATTCAATCAATTATTAGGATTATTAGGATTGTTAATGCATCTAATATTCTTTCAGGGGTTATCAACGCAGCCGTTTTACTTGTGTTGTAAATATAGTTTACACTTAGTGGCCAGTTTTTTAGGTACACCTCCTCCGTTCACAAAAAATTGTTCACTCCTACAGAGATATGAGTCACGTGGTCGTGGCTTGCTTATATAAAGCAAACAGACAGGCATCGAGGCATTCAGTTACTGTTCGGTTGAACGTTAGAATGGGCAAAATGAGTGACCTAAGAAAGTTTGTGGTGGTATGATGGTCGGTGCCAGGCGCGCCGGTTCCACTATCTCAGAAATGGCCAGCATCCTGGGATTTTCACGCAGGATAGTGTCTAGAGATTACCGAGGTGCGCCTATCAAACAACATCCAGTCAGCAGCTGTCCTGTGGGTGAAAACAGCTTGTTGATGAGAGAGGTCGAAAGGAGAATGGCAAGAATCGTGCAAGGTAACAGGCGGGCCACAAACAGGCAAATAACGGCGCAGTACAGTAGTGCTCTATAGAATAGCATCACAGAACGCAAAAACTTGTCGGGTCTTGTCACGGATGGGCTATTGCAGCAGACGACCACACCAGGGTTCCACTCCAAGAAGCGGCTCCACTGGGCATGCGATCACCAACACTGGACAATTGAGGACTGGAAAAACATCGCCTGGTCCGACAAATCCAACATTTGTTGATAGTAATTTGAGCATCTTTAGATCTTCTGTAAAAGGATTCTCCAAATAAAGCAATTAGTCAAATTACGTCAGCGATGGCAGCATGGCTCTTGGCACACTACATAACATAATTACTATCTTGGACTGAGCTTCAGCATTGAAACATCCTTCTGCTGCTGCCTGTCACTTGGTTAATCTCATATCAAGAGATGCTTATTGTGTTGTTCCATGGCTCTGCCACCACCCTTTTCTCTCCACCAATCTTCTAAGTAAATATTGACAGAGCATGAGACAAAATGGCCGTCATCAGAGCCGTGAGCAGGAAGAGCTTCAGTTAATTTGCCCCTGAAAGGAGAGGGCCTCTCTGAGGGTTCTGAATAGATGATTTAAACAAGTGTCCAGAGTCGGGTGCCTTGACTTAATTATTAACTGTGTATTTCATAATGTTAGTGACAATATGTTAACGTGTTTTTTGTCTTCCTTCCCCCCGCCGCCAACAGATGGGTCCTTTTATTTTATTTTCCACATCAAGTATGATTATTTCTTTGTGCCAAAAGCCACCTGCCGTTCCCTGGTCTCTGGTCTAATTATTTATGTTGGTAACACAGCGGGACGTGCTATCTGTTGTATGGCGTCTTAATAAAGGAAGGCACATAAACATATTGACATCATGTTCAAGGGGAAAATGTATCATCGCGGAAGGAAGGAAGGAAGGAAGGAAGGAAGCATTGGAGGAGAGGGAGGTGGAGCAGCGTTGCAGATAGGCTGCGTGCCAACACCTCTGAAATGGACCTCTTTTGTCTTCACATGCACTGACTTCTCTCTCTCCCTCCTACACTAGGGTATTCAAAAGCATGTGATGATAATTGGTTAATAGCCAATTAAAAAAAAATCAAATAAGAGAGAATACATTAACATTGAGAAAGCAGACCAGAACCAGAGAAAAACAGAACCAGATGATTCTCAGACCAGAACCAGAGAAAGACAGAACCAGATGATTCTCAGACCAGAACCAGAGAAAGACAGAACCAGATGATTCTCCGACCAGAACCAGAGAAAGACAGAACCAGATGATTCTCCGACCAGAACCAGAGAAAGACAGAACCAGATGATTCTCCGACCAGAACCAGAGAAGGAAAAATACAAAAAATCCCTACTGATGCTCCTAGTTGGAAATATCTAATGCTATATAATTTGTGACTTTGCTTTGGTGCACGTTACATCAGAGCTCTCAGTCATTTTCTTCAGATCAGAACGAAGGTAGGGGAGGGAGAACAAAATGTCACAAATAAAAGTAACAATTAAGTTGAGTGTTCATGTCATTTAAAAGCATAGTGTCCCAGGGATAGGGGATAGGTCAGTTAGAATCAGAATGGCCCAGTGTTCTAGAATGTAGAACATACTCAATACTCTAATCCCTGTGGGTTTAAAACATGAATACAGTGTAATTACTGATTCACATATAATTATAACCCCCTTTTCTTTTACCAATGTGACTGAAAATGGGTTTCAAAAAATATGCCATTTATGATGGGTGTTCTATAATAATTACAGTCGTCAGTGTTGGGAAGATAAGCGTTTTCCATCCTTTCTAGACCAAATATTCTAATACAAAAACCAGAGGATTAAGGCGTTGAGTGCAGTAAGCCAACGCAGCTAGGAAGCCCAGCAATGCACTCCCCCATATGAGAGCAGATTGAAAGAAAAGCCTTTATCTACCCATTTAAGAACATATATGGGCTCTGGTGCCCAAACCACAAGAGAGACTGAATTGCAGCGAGAGAAAGCCAAAGCCATTGTAGGCCTCAGCCAGACAATGCACTGAACATAAACCTATAATAGCCTTAAGGATTAAGAATATGCTGGCTGACTTTAATTACATATTGCTTGTGAGGGGTTTACCTTCCTGGGACGACCGAGAGGCTGAGAGCTCATTGCTGCTTCTGCTACTGCACTTATACAGGAAAGACTGGGGACAGACGGCACAGAAAAAATGAACAGAAGGATTTACTTTTTAATCTCAACTAGTGAAAGTTAGTTGTGTTTTATTTAATGGTTTAGGCCTAGCCAGATTCGCTGCATTAATGTGTCTGTATGCCCTTGTACTGTATGTGCCAAATGATGCTAATGCTATGCTAATGATAATGATGGTAAACTTGGGGGTGTGGGATGATAATGCTGACTGTGGGATGCTACTGCTAACTGTGTGATGCTAACTGTAGGATGCTAACACTAACTTTGGGATGCTAACTGTGGGAGGCTAATGCTAACTGTTGGAGGCTAACTGTGGAATCACCCTCAGTGTGTAAATGAGGTGATTGGGATTTCCCTGCTATGCAATTGATCAGGGATTAGCCTCCCACTAGCCAAGAGGCAGTGATCAGCCTCCTACCAGCCCAGAGGGTCAGTGATCAGCCTCCCACCAGCCCAGAGGGTCAGTGATCAGCCTCCCACCAGGCCAGAGGAGATCAGCCTCCCACCAGCCCAGAGGAGATCAGCCTCCCACCAGCCCAGAGGAGATCAGCCTCCCACCAGCCCAGAGGAGATCAGCCTCCCACCAGGCCAGAGGAGATCAGCCTCCCACCAGCCCAGAGGAGATCAGCCTCCCACCAACCCAGAGGATCAGTGACCAGCCTCCCACCAGCCCAGAGGGTCGGTGATCAGCCTCCCACCAGCCCAGAGGGTCAGTGATCAGCCTCCCACCAGCCCAGAGGGTCAGTGATCAGCCTCCCACCAGCCCAGAGGAGATCAGTGATCAGCCTCCCACCAGCCCAGAGGAGATCAGCCTCCCACCAGCCCAGAGGAGACCGCCTCGCTGTGACGCCATGGGGCCCAACTTCGAAGCACATCACGTCTTAATGAACTTCCTGCCTGTCTCTTTCCATGGTCTATCTCTCTCTCTGCATGATCCTTTTTGGCTTAATAAGGACACACTGGGATCAAAATGATCGTAAAACTATC
>NC_042965.1:42815548-42819942 GCF_901001165.1 Salmo trutta | reverse complement strand
GTTGGGGGACTCTGCTGATAGCCATGTGTAGCGGTGTAAGGTGTTGGGACTCTGCTGATAGCCAGGTGTAACAGTGGTAAGGTGTTGGGACTCTGCTGATAGCCAGGTGTAACAGTGGTAAGGTGTTGGGACTCTGCTGATAGCCAGTGTAACAGTGGTAAGTGTTGGGACTCTGCTGATAACCAGGTGTAGCAGTGGTAAGGTGTTTGGGCCTCTGCTGATAACCAGGTGTAACAGTGGTAAGGTGTTGGACTCTGCTGATAACCAGGTGTAGCAGTGGTAAGTGTTGGGACTCTGCTGATAACCAGGTGTAGCAGTGGTAAGGTGTTGGGACTCTGCTGATAGCCAGGTAGGTGTAACAGTGGTAAGGTGTTGGGACTCTGCTGATAACCAGGTAGGTGTAACAGTGGTAAGGTGTTGGGACTCTGCTGATAACCAGGTGTAGCATGGTAAGGTGTTGATACCTGCTGATAACCAGGTGTAACAGTGGTAGGTGTTGGGACTCTGCTGATAGCCAGGTGTAGCAGTGGTAAGGTGTTGGACTCTGCTGATAGCCAGGTGTAACAGTGGTAGGTGTTGGGACTCTGCTGATAGACAGGTGTAACAGTGGTAAGGTGTTGGGACTCTGCTGATAGCCAGGTGTAGCCGTGGTAAGGTGTTGGGCCTCTGCTGATACCAGGTGTACAGTGGTAAGTGTTGGGACTCTGCTGATAACCAGGTGTAGCAGGGTAAGGTGTTGGGACTCTGCTGATAACCAGGTGTAGCAGTGGTAAGGTTTGGGACTCTGCTGATAGCCAGGTAGGTGTAACAGTGGTAAGGTGTTGGGACTCTGCTGATAACCAGGTATTAACAGTGGTAAGGTGTTGGGACTCTGCTGATAACCAGGTAGCAGTGGTAATGTTGAGACTGCTGATAGACAGGTGTAACAGTGGTAAGGTGTTGGGACTCTGCTGATAACCAGGTGTAACAGTGGTAAGGTGTTGGGACTCTGCTGATAGACAGGTGTAGCAGTGGTAAGGTGTTGGGACTCTGCTGATAACCAGGTGTAACAGTGGTAAGGTGTTGGGACTCTGCTGATAGCCAGGTAGGTGTAACAGTGGTAAGGTGTTGGGACTCTGCTGATAACCAGGTGTAGCAGTGGTAAGTGTTGAGACTGCTGATAACCAGGTGTAACAGTGGTAAGGTGTTGGGACTCTGCTGATAACCAGGTGTAACAGTGGTAAGGTGTTGTGCTGATAACCAGGGTAGCAGTGGTAAGGTGTTGGGACTCTGCTGATAACCAGGTGTAGCAGTGGTAAGGTGTTGGGACTCTGCTGATAACCAGGTGTTACAGTGGTAAGGTGTTGGACTCTGCTGATAGACAGGTGTAACAGTGGTAAGGTGTTGGGACTCTGCTGATATCCAGGTGTAACAGTGGTAAGGTGTTGGGACTCTGCTGATAACCAGTGTTACAGTGGTAAGGTGTTGGGACTCTGCTGATAGACAGGTGTAGCATGGTAAGGTGTTGGGACTCTGCTGATAACCAGGGTAACAGTGGTAAGGTGTTTGGGACTCTGCTGATAACCAGGTGTAGCAGTGGTAAGGTGTTGGGACTCTGCTGATAACCAGGTGTAGCAGTGGTAAGGTGTTGGGCTCTGCTGATAACCAGTGTAGCAGTGGTAAGGTGTTGGGACTCTGCTGATAACCAGGTGTAGCAGTGGTAAGGTGTTGGGACTCTGCTGTTGGGACAGCTTTATGCCCTAACAGTTTGTGGGCACCGTTTGTCACCGTTGTAGTGCAGTTAATGTATTGTGTTGTGTTGTGTGGTGTAATGGCTTTGCTGTCATGCGTCCACAACATTTTTGTTTGTTTGTTTGACCCACCAAGATTGACATGCTAAAATCGCCACTGTGTCTGCCTTCTGTGTGTGTTTGTAGTGTTACTGACAGAGTGTTGTGGACGGGGGTGTTGGACGAGCATCGGCCTCTGATTCCAAAGGTTGTAAGTTTGAATCCAGCGATCGAAAGAGATTTTTTTTTAAGCCTATCCCAAACCTTAACACGCCTGAGTTAATGTCTAACCTTAACCCTAACCTTAAGATTTCAGAGTTAATGTCTAAACTTAACCCTAACCTTACAAATTCTGAGTTAATGCCTAAACTTAACCCTAACCTTACAAATTCAGACTTAATGTCTAAACTTAACCCTAACCTTACAAATTCTGAGTTAATGCCTAAATTTAACCCTAACCTTACAAATTCAGAGTTAATGCCTAAACTTAACCCTAACCTTACAAATTCTGAGTTAATGCCTAAACGTAACAACACTTGGAAATGTGACTTTTGCAAATAATTTCACGTTTGAGAACATGGATCACTTCTAATTCTGACGTGAGACTGTGAGAGCTAGTTGGACCTGGCTTGTGTGTGTGTGTGTGTGTGTGTGTGTGTGTGTGTGTGTGAGTGTCACACAAACCATACTGCATGATAAACCTGCACACACAAACACCACGCATGTACACACACACACACACTGCATGATAACCTGCAGACACACACACGCAGCAAGATAAACCTACCTACAGACACACACACACACACACACACACACACACACCACACACACACACACACCACACGCCACACACACACACACACACAAAAACCAATGCATGATAAACCCTACCTACACAAACACACACGCACACGAACATACACGCACACCACCCGCACATTTCGCGCACACACACACTGCAAGATAACCAACTACACACACACACACGCACGATAACCCCCTAAACCACACACACACACACACACACACACACACACACACATACACACACACAGACTGCATGATAATCCTACCTACACACGCACACACACACATGCGCACACACACACTGCATGATAAACTCTCTCTCTCTGTCTCTCTGTCTCTCTCTCTGTCTCTCTGTCTTTCTCTCTTTCTCTCTCTCTGTGTGTCTCTCTCTCTCTCTCTCTCTCTCTCTCTGTGTGTCTCTCTCTCTCTCTCTCTCTGTGTGTCTCTCTCTCTGTGTCTCTCATTCATCTCATCTTCTCTCTCTCTCTCTCTCGCTACTCGCTCTCTCGCTCGTTCTCGCTCCGTGACCCTGGACTGTCTCGCCTCAACTTTTATTGTAATTGGCTTGCTTCTGAAATTCGGACCCATATCAGACCGTTAGATAGTGTTAACACCGCAGCCTAGCACAGCTCTGTAGTGAAGTCCCCCCAGGGATCACACACACTACACACACACACACACACACAGCACACACACACACACCACACACACACACACACACACACCCACACACACCACACGAAACACACACACACACACGAACCACACACACGCACACACGAAACACACACACACGAACACACACAGTAAAACATATGCCTCTGCAGTTCAGTGTACGTAGTGTGTTTCAGGGTAAACAGCCCCAGAGTGTAGGGGACATGGTAAACAGCCCCCGGAGTGTAAGGGACATGGTAAAACAGCCCCCAGGGTGTAGGGGACAGGGGTAAACAGCCCCCCGGGTGTAGGGGACATGGTAAACAGCCCCCAGAGTGTAGGGGACATGGTAAACAGCCCCCAGGGTGTAGGGGACATGGTAACATCCCCCAGGGTGTAGGGGACATGGTAAACAGCCCCCAGAGTGTAGGGGACATGGTAAAACAGCCCCCAGAGTGTAGGGGACATGGTAAACAGCCCCCAGATTGTAGGGGGACATGGTAAACAGCCCCAGAGTGTAGGGGACATGGTAAACAGCCCCCAGAGTGTAGGGGACATGGTAAACAGCCCCCAGGGTGTAGGGGACAGGGTAAACAGCCCCCCCGGGTGTAGGGGACATGGTAAACAGCCCCCAGGGTGTAGGGGACATGGTAAACAGCCCCCAGGGTGTAGGGGACAGGGTAAACAGCCCCCAGGGTGTAGGGGACATGGTAAACAGCCCCCAGAATGTAGGGGACATGGTAAACAGCCCCCAGAGTGTAGGGGACATGGTAAACAGCCCCAGGATGTAGGGGACAGGGTAAACAGCCCCCAGAGTGTAGGGGACATGGTAAACAGCCCCCAGAGTGTAGGGGACATGGTAAACAGCCCCCAGAGTGTAGGGGACATGGTAAACAGCCCCCAGAGTGTAGGGACATGGTAAACAGCCCCCAGAGTGTAGGGGACATGGTAAACAGCCCCCAGGGTGTAGGGGACAGGGTAAACACCCCCAGGGTGTAGGGGACATGGTAAACAGCCCCCAGAATGTAGGGGACATGGTAAACAGCCCCCAGGTGTAGGGGACATGGTAAACAGCCCCCAGGGTGTAGGGGACATGGTAAACAGCCCCCAGAGTGTAGGGGACAGGGTAAACAGCCCCCAGGGTGTAGGGGACATGGTAAA
>NC_042965.1:42635548-42810548 GCF_901001165.1 Salmo trutta | reverse complement strand
CATTGTCCTGTTGAAGAACAAATGATAGTCCCACTAAGCACAAACCAGAAGGGATGGCATATCGCTGCAGAATGCTGTGGTAGCCATGCTGGTTAAGTGTGCCTTGAATTCTAAATTAATCACAGACAGTGTCACCAACAAAGCACCCCCACACTATAACACCTCCTCCTCCATGCTTCACAGTGGGAAATACACATGCGGAGATCATCAGTTCACCCACACCACGTCTCACAAAGACACGGCAGTTGGAACCAGAAATCTCCAAATTGGACTCACCAGACCAAAGGACAGATTTCCACCAGTCTAATATCCATTGCTTGTGTTTCTTTGCCCAAGCTAGTCTCTTCTTATTATTGGTGTCCTTTAGTAGTGGTTTATTTGCAGCAATTCGATCATGAAGGCCTGATTCATACAGTCTCCTCTGTACAGTGGATGTTAAGATGTGTCTGTTTTTTGAACTCTGTGAAGCATTTATTTTGTCTGCAATTTCTGAGGCTGGTAACTCTAATGCACTTATCCTCTGCAGCAGAGGTAACTCTGGGTCTTCCATTCCTGTGGTGGTCCTCATGAGAGCCAGTTTCATCATAGCGCTTGATGGTATTAGCGACGGCACTTGAAGAAGCTTTCAAAGATCCTGAAATGTTCCATATTGACTGACCTTCGTATCTTAAAGTAATGATGGACTGTTGTTTGTCTTTGCTTATTTGAGCTGTTCTTGCCATAAAATAGAGTTGGTCTTTTACCAAGTAGGGCTATCTACTGTATAGCTGGGTTAGTTATTATTGTTTTATTTCACTGTAGAGCCCCCAGTCCTACTCAACATGCCTTAGATAGCTCTTTTGTCCCACCCCCCACACATGCGGAGACCTCACCTGGCTTAACTGGTGCCTCCAGAGACACAACTCTCTCAAAGTCAATCAATGCCTAGGTTTACCTCCACTGTACTCACATCCTACCATACCCTTGTCTGTACATTATGCCCTGAATCTATTCTATCACGCCCAGAAATCTTCTACTTTTATTCTATGTTCCCAACGCACTAGACGACCAGTTCTTATAGCCTTTAGCCGTACCCTTATCCTACTTCTCCTCTGTTTCTCTGGCGATGTAGGGGTTAACCCAGGCCCTGTAGCCCCCAGCACCACTCATATTCCCCAGTCGCTCTCATTTGATGAATTCTGTAACCATAAAAGCCTTGATTTCATGCATGTTAACATCAGCAGTCTCATCCCTAAATTTGTTTTATTCACTGCTTTAGCGCCAAGCATGATATCCTAGCCGTGTCTGAATCCTGGCTTAGGAAGGCCACCAAAAATTCTGAAATTTCCATCCCCAATTACAACATTTTCTGACAAGATAGAACTGCCAAAGGGGGGGGAGTTGCAATCTACTGCAGAGATAGCATGCAGAGTTCTGTCACACTATCCAGGTCTGTGCCCAAACAGTTTGAGCTTCTACATTTAAAAATCCACTTTTCCAGAAAAATTGCCGCTTGTTATAGACCCCCCTCAGCCCCCAGCTGTGCCCTGGACACCATATGTGAATTGATTGCCCCCCCATCTATCTTCAGAGTTGGTACTGTTAGGTGACCTAAACTGGGATATGCTTAACACCCCCGGCCATCCTACAATCTAAGCTAGACACCCTCAATCTCACAGAAATTATCAAGGAACCTACCAGCTACAACCCAAAATCTGTAAACATGGGCACCCTCATAGATATCATCCTGACCAACTTGCCCTCTAAATACACCTCTGCTGTCTTCAACCAGGATCTCAGCGATCACTGCCTCATTGCCTGCGTCCGTAACGGGTCTGCGGTCAAACGACCACCCCTCCTCACTGTCAAACTCTCCATAAAACACTTCAGCGAGCAGGCCTTTCTAATTGACCTGGCCCGGGTATCCTGGAAGGATATTGACCTCATCCCGTCAGTAGAGGATGCCTGGTTGTTCTTTAAAAGTGCTTTCCTCACCATCTTAAATAAGCATGCCCCATTCAAAAAATTTAGAACTAAGAACAGATATAGCCCTTGGTTCACTCCAGACTTGACTGCTCTTGACTGCTCTTGTACTGCATTAGCGTCGAACAGGCCCCGCAATATGCAACTGTTCAGGGAAGTCAGGAACCAATATACACAGTCAGTTAGGAAAGCTAAGGCTAGCTTTTTCAAATTGTGTTATTGACTGTACGTTTGTTTATGTGTAACACTGTGGTGTTGTTTTTGTCGCACTGCTTTGCTTTATCTTGGCCAGGTCGCCGTTGTAAATAAGAACTTGTTCTCAACTGGCCTACCTGGTTAAATAAAGGTGAAATAAATAAAAACAATTGAGGTTGTTGTCTTGGCACCACATGGCTAGGTGTCTGACCTCCTCCCTATAGGCAGTCTCGTTGTTGTCGGTGATCAGGCCTACCACTGTTGTGTAATCTGCAAAGTTAATGATGGTGTTGGAGTCGTGCCTGGCCGTGCAGTCATGAGTGAACAGGGAGTACAGGAGGGGACTGAGCACGCACCCCTGAGGGGCCTCTGTGTTGAGGATCAGCGAGGCGGATGTGTTGTTACCTACCCTTACGACCTGGGGCAGCCCATCAGGAAGTCCAGGATCCAGTTGCAGAGGGAGGTGTTTAGTCCCAGGATCCTTAGCTTATTGATGAGCTTTGAGGGCCCTATGGTGTTGAATGCTGAGCTGTAGTCAATGAATAGCATTATCACATAGGTGTTCCTTTTCTTCAGGTGGGAAAGGGCAGTGTGGAGTGCAGTAGAGATAGCATCATCTGTGGATCTGTTGGTGCTGTATGCAAAATGGAGTGGGTCTAGGGTTTCTGGGATAATGGTGTTGATGTGAGCCATGACCAGCCTTTCAAAACACTTCATGGCTACAGACGTGAGTGCTACGGTTCGGTAGTCATTTAGGCAGGTTACCTTAGTGTTCTTGGACACATGCACTATGGTGGTCTGCTTAAAACATGTTGGTATTACAGACTCGGACAGGGAGAGGTAGAAAATGTCAGTGACGAGATTTGCCAGTTGGTCAGCGCATGCTTGCAGTACATATCCTGGTAATCCGTCTGGCCCTGCGGCCTTGTGAATGTTGACCTGTTTAAAGGTCTTACTCACATTGGCTGTGGATAGAGTGATCACAAAGTCTTCTGGAACAGCTGGTGCTCTCATGCATGTTTCAGTGTTATTTGCCTTGAGCGAGCATAGAAGTAGTTTAGCTTGTCTGGTAGGCTCGTGTCACAGGGCAGCTCTCGGCTGTGCTTCCCTTTGTAGTCTGTAATGGTTTGCAAGCCCTGCCACATCCGACGTGCGTCAGAGCTGGTGTAGAACGATTCGATCTTAGTCCTGTATTGATGCTTTGCCTTTTTGATGGTTCGTCGGAAGGCATAGTGGGATTTCTTATAAGCTTTTGGGTTAGAGTCCCGCCCCTTGAAAGCGGCAGCTCTAGCCTTCAGCTCAGTGCGGATGTTGCCTGTAATCCATGGCTTCTGGTTAGGGTATGTTCGTACTGTCACTGTGGGGATGACGTCATCGATGCACTTATTGATGAAGGCAATGACATGTGGTGTACTCCTCAATGCCATTGGAGGAATCTTGGAACATATTCCAGTCTGCGCTAGTCAAACAGTCCTGTAGCTTAGCATCTGCTTCATCTGACCACTTTTTTATTGATCTAGTCACTGGTGCTTCCTGCTTTAATTTTTGCTTGTAAGCAGGAATCAGGAGGATAGAATTATTTTCAGATTTGCCAAATGGAGGGCAAGTGAGAGCTTTGTATGTGTCTTTGTGTGTGGAGGTAAGGTGGTCCAGAGTTATTTTCTCCCTGGTTGCACAATTAACATGCTGATAGAAATTTGGTAAAACGTAGTTGTTTCCCTGCATTAAAGTCCTACTAGTCCTACTAGGAACGCCGCCTCTGGGTGAGCGTTTTCTTGTTTGCTTATGGCAAAATACAGCTCATTCAATGCTGTCTTTGTTCCAGCCTCAGTCTGTGGCGGTATGTAAACAGCTTTGAAAAAAATACAGATGAAAACTCTCTATGTACACAGTGTGGTCTACAGCTTATCATGAGATACTCTACCCCAGGTGAGCAATAGCTCGAGACTTCCTTAGATATCGTGCACCAGCTGTTATTTACAAAAATTCATAGTCCGCCGCCCCTTGTCTTACTAGACGCCGCTGTTCTATCCTGCCGGTTCAGCGTATAACCAGCCAGCTGTATGTTGATAGTGTCGTCGTTCAGCCACGACTTCGTGAAGCATAAGATGTTACAGTTTTTAATGTCCCGTTGGTAGTTTAATTAGGGACAGACGTCCCACTAGCGGAACAACTTCTGGTGAAACTGGAGGGCGCATAATTAAAATAAACATTCATACATTTTATGGATTTTAAACATTTAGGTACATATAAGTGTCTTATATCGACTGAAAGCTTAAATTCTTATTAATCTAACTGCACTGTACGATTTACAGTAGCTATTACAGCGAAAACATGCCATGCTATTGTTTGAGGACGGAACCCCAATTCAAAATATCTTTCCACCGGCACAGGTTTCATACATTCACAGATAACGATTAAATATTCATGTACTTTTTGAAAATCTTCCTCTGATTTGTCACCCAAAGGGTCCCAGCTATAACATGTAGTGTTGTTTTATTAGATAAAATCCTTCTTTATATCCCAAAAAATCTGTTTAGTTGATGCCATCGATTTGAGTAATCCACTCGTTCAACTTGCAGAGAAAGGAACATTTCTACAAACTTCAAAGTGTTTTTTTTTTCAATGGTACCAATTATATGCATATCCTGGCTTCAGGGCCTGAGCTACTGGCAGTTTACTTTGGGCATGTTATTCAGGCAGGAAATGGAGAAAAAAGGGGCCTATCCCTAAGAAGTTATTAATCTTCCGTGTAGTTCATCGATTTTATTCTCCAAAGATTGCATGTTTTCTAGCAGAATGGAAGGAAGTGGGGGTTTATTCGATCGCCTACGAATTCTCAGAAGGCAGCCCCACCCTCCGGCCCCTTTTTCTCCGCCTCCTCTTACCTCATATCACAGGGATCTGGGCCTGTTCCCGAGAAAGCAAATATAATTTGCATCGGGCAGTATATCATTTGCCTCCAGCTCGTAGTTTTGATGTCTTCACTATTATTCTACAATGTAGAAAATAGTAGAGATAAAGAAAAAAACTTTTTTGTTTAATTTTTTTTACACATATCTAACCCCTTTTTTTTGGCACAAAACTACCTTCATACTTCCATTTGTTTTTTAAAACTGGTACCGGTTGCCTTCAGACGAGTCCCATTACTCTTGTGGGGGTCGTAGAGCGAAACGCAGGACACAATCATGTTTGTGGGAGTCTCACATTTACATACAGTTTATATGCCAAACCGTTCGGATGCTACAGATGTTTATGTGAGAAGACTGATTTTCGGGATACTTCATGGTCTGACAAAACATCTCTGTCATCGCTGCCACCTTTCACCGGAGATGCGGAGGACGTGGATGTGGTGTATTCAGAGGCATCACAATGCAATACATATCTCTAGCTTAAACTGATGGATTTTGATGGTGATTTGTTTTTGTTATTTAACTTTGATTGATGCACCGGTTCATCAATCGACTCTAGGGGGGGTTGTTTAAAAACAACTGTCATGTAGACTATTCCAGTGACATTTGGGACTATTTCAGTGAAATGTAGGACTATTTCAGAGGCAATTAGGATTATTTAAGGACTTGAGAGCAGTTAGCCCAGCAATGACTGGACACACACTGGTTGAATCAACATGGTTTCCATGCCATTTCAATTAAATAACATTGAACCAAAGTGTAATAGACGTTGAATTGACGTTTACCTGTCCTCCTAGGCAGTATTGCAGCAGACGTGAGCTGGGATGTTGCACAGATCAATTTGCACCTGTTCTAACTGTTAGAAGCTGAGAGGGTGGTTGGCACAGTTTTCTCTTGGTTCCTAAGGTCCATCCATAGTATCAATAAAGCATACAAATAAAGCAAATCATCTTTAGTAAGAATAGAGATTATAAAGACACAAGCAGCATCAACATTTACAGAAAATCCATTGATCACTACCCTTTTGTAATCTCTAGAATCAATAAGAGCTCTGACAGCGATTGATTCCTTGGTTTAGGTCAAAGGTCAAATTTTTTAATTTTTTTATTTATTTCACCTTTATTTAACCAGGTAGGCAAGTTGAGAACAAGTTCTCATTTACAATTGCGACCTGGCCAAGATAAAGCAAAGCAGTTCGACAACATACAAAAACACAGAGTTACACATGGAGTAAAACAACATACAATCAATGATGCAGTAGAAAAAATAAGACTATATACAATGTGAGCAAATGATGTGAGATAAGGGAGGTAAAGGCAAAAAAATGCCATGGTGGCAAAGTAAATAAAGTATGGCAAGAAAAACACTGGAATGGTAGATTTGTAGTTTGAAGAAAGTTCAAAGTTAAAATATAAATAATATGGTGCAAAGGAGCAAAATAAATAAAATAAATAAATACAGTAGGGGAAGAGGTAGTAGTTTGGGCTAAATTAAAGATGGGCTATGTACAGGTGCAGTGATCTGTGAGCTGCTCTGACAGCTGGTGCTTAAAGCTAGTGAGGGAGATAAGTGTTTCCAGTTTTAGAGATTTTTGTAGTTCGTTCCAGTCATTGGCAGCTGAGAACTGGAAGGAGAGACGACCAAAGGAGGAGTTGGCTTTAGGGGTGACCAGAGAGATATACCTGCTGGAGCGCGTGCTACAGGTGGGTGCTGCTATGGTGACCAGTGAGCGGAGATAAGGGGGGACTTTACCTAGCAGGGTCTTGTAGATGACCTGGAGCCAATGTGTTTGGCGACGATTATGAAGCGAAGGCCAGCCAACGAGAGCGTACAGGTCGCAGTGGTGGGTAGTATATGGGGCTTTTGTGACAAAACGGATGGCACTGTGATAGACTACATCCAGCTTGTTGAGTAGGGTATTGGAGGCTATTTTGTAAATGACGTCGCCGAAGTCGAGGATTGGTAGGATGGTCAGTTTTACGAGGGTATGTTTGGCAGCATGAGTGAAGGATGCTTTGTTGCGAAATAGGAAGCCAATTCTAGATTTCACTTTGGATTGGAGATGATTGATGTGAGTCTGGAAGGAGAGTTTACAGTCTAACCAGACACCTAGGTATTTGTAGTTGTCCACAAATTCTAAGTTAGAACTGTCCAGAGAAGTGATGCTGGACAGGCGGGCAGGTGCAGGCAGCGATCGGTTGAAGAGCATGCATTAAGTTTTACTTGTGTTTAGGAGCAGTTGGAGACCACGGAAGGAGAGTTGAATGGCATTGAAGCTCGTCTAGAGGGTTGTTAACACAGTGTCCAAAGAAGGGCCAGAAGTATACAGAATGGTGTCGTCTGCGTAGAGGTGGATCAGAGATTCACCAGCAGCAAGAGCGACATCATTTATGTATACAGAGAAAAGAGTTGGCCCAAGAATTGAACCCTGTGGTACCCCCATAGAGACTGCCAGAGGTCCAGACAGTAGGCCCTCCGATTTGACACACTGAACTCTGTCAGAGAAGTAGTTGGTGAACCAGGCGACGCAATCGTTTGAGAAACCAAGGCTACTGAGTCTACCGATGAGGATGTGGTGATTAAGATAGTCAAAAGCTTTGGCCAGGTCAATGAATACGGCAGCACAGTATTGTTTCTTATCGATGGCGGTTACAATGTCGTTTAGGACCTTGAGCGTGGCTGAGGTGCACCCATGACCAGCTCTGAAACCAGATTGCATAGCGGAGAGGGTGCGGTGGGATTCGAAATGGTCAGTAATCTGTTTGTTGACTTGGCTTTCGAAGACCTTAGAAAGGCAGGGTAGGATGGATATAGGTCTGTAGCAATTTGGGTCAAGAGTGTCATCTCCTTTGAAGAGGGGGATGACAGCAGCTGCTTTCCAATCTATGGGAATCTCAGACGACACGAAAGAGAGGTTGAACAGGCTAGTAATAGGGGTTGCAATAATTTCAGATAATTTTAGAAAGAAAGGGTCCAGATTGTCAAGCCCAGCTGATTTGTAGGGGTCCAGATTTTGCAGCTCTTTCAGAACATCAGCTGAATGGATTTGGGAGAAGGAGAAATGGGGGAGGCTTGGGCGAGTAGCTGTGGGGGGTGCAGTGCTGTTGAATGCAGTAGGGGTAGTTAGGTGGAAAGCATGGCCAGCCGTAGAAAAATGCTTATTGAAATTCTCAATTATAGTGGGCTTATCGGTGGTGACAAAGTTTCCTATCCTCAGTGCAGTGGGCAGTTGGGAGGAGGTGTTCTTATTCTCCATGGACTTTACAATGTCCCAGAACTTTTTAGAGTTGGAGTTGCACGAAGCAAATTTCTGTTTGAAAAAGCTAGCCTTGGCGTTTCTAACTGCCTGTGTGTATTGGTTTCTAACTTCCCTAAAAAGTTGCATATCGCGGGGGCAGTTCGATGCTAATGCAGAACGCCACAGGATATTTTTGTGTTGGTTAAGGGCAGTCAGGTCTGGGGAGAACCAAGGGCTATATCTGTTCCTGGTTCTAAATTTCTTAAAAGGGGCATGCTTATTTAAGATGGAGAGGAAGGCATTTTAAAAAAAATAACCAGGCATCCTCTACTGACGGGATGAGGTCAATATCCTTCCAGGATACCAGGGCCAGGTCGATTAGAAAGGCTTGCTCGTTGAAATGTTTCAGGGAACGTTTGACAGTGATGAGTGGAGGTCGTTTGACCGCTGACCCATTACGGGTGCAGGCAATGAGGCAGTGATCGCTGAGATCTTGGTTGAAAACAGCAGAGGTGTATTTAGAGGGCACGTTGGTTAGGATGATATCTATGAGGGTGCCAGTGTTTGCGGCTTTGGGGTTGTACCTGGTGGGTTCATTAATAATTTGTGTGAGATTGAGGGCATCAAGCTTGGATTGTAGGATGGCTGGGGTGTTAAGCATGTCCCAGTTTAGGTCACCTAGTAGCACGAGCTCTGAAGATAGATGGGGGGCAATCAGTTCACATATGGTGTCCAGAGCACAGCTAGGGGCCGAGGGGGGTCTATAGCAGGTGGCAACGGTGAGAGACTTGTTTTTGGAGAGGTGGATTTTTAAAAGTAGAAGTTCAAATTGTTTGGGTACAGACCTGGATAGCAGGACAGAACTCTGCAGGCTATCTCTGCAGTAGATTGCAACACCGCCAAATAAGACAACACTAGTGGGGTTAGATCGATTAAAAACATGTAAGAGTATTAAAGAGTAAAATATAATAGAGTACGTTCACTGAGTATTACAGAGTAATATATAATATACAAAGTACATACACTGAGTTTTACAGAGTAATATAAAATATACAAAGTACATACACTGAGTAATACAAAGTAATAAATAATATACAACGTACAGTCGTGGCCATAAGTTTGAGAATGACACAAATATTAATTTTCACAAAGTCTGCTGCCTCAGATTGTATGATGGCAATTTGCTTATACTCCAGAACGTTATGAAGAGTGATCAGATGAACTGCAATTAATTGCAAAGTCCCTCTTTGCTATGCATATTAACTGAATCCCCAAAAAACATTTCCACTGCATTTCAGCCCTGCCACAAAAGGACCAGCTGACATCATGTCAGTGATTCTCTCGTTAACACAGGTGTCAGTGTTGATGGGGACAAGGCTGGAGATCATTCTGTCATGCTGATTGAGTTCGAATAACAGACTGGAAGCTTCAAAAGGAGGGTGGTGCTGGGAATCATTGTTCTTCCTCTGTCAACCATGGTTACCTGCAAGGAAACATGTGCCGTCATCATTGCTTTGCACAAAAAGGGGTTCACAGGCAAGGATATTGCTGCCAGTAAGATTGCACCTAAATCAACCATTTATCGGATCATCAAGAACTTTAAGGAAAGCGGTTCAATTCTTGTGAAGAAGGCTTCAGGGCGCCCAAGAAAGTCCAGCAAGCGCTAGGACCGTCTCCTAAAGTTGATTCAGCTGCGGGATCGGGGCACCACCTGAGCTTGCTCAGGAATGGCAGCAGACAGGTGTGAGTGCATCTGCACGCACAGTGAGGCGAAGACTTTTGGAGGATGGCCTGGTGTCAAGAAGGGCAGCAAAGAAGCCACTTCTCTCCAGGAAAAACATCAGGGACAGACTGATATTCTGCAAAGGTACAGGGATTGGACTGCTGAGGACTGGGGTAAAGTCGTTTTCTCTGATGAATCACTTTTCCGATTGTTTGGGGCATCCGGAAAAAAGCTTGTCCGGAGAAGACAAGGTGAGCGCTACCATCAGTCCTGTGTCATGCCAATTGTAAAGCATCCTAAGACCATTCATGTGTGGGGTTGCTTCTCAGCCAAAGGAGTGGGCTCACTCACAATTTTGTCTAAGCACAGCCTTGAATAAAGAATGGTACCAACACATCCTCCGAGAGCAACTTCTCCAAATCATCCAGGAACAGTTTGGTGACGAACAATGCCTTTTCCAGCATGATGGAGCACCTTGCCATAAGGCAAAAGTCATAACTAAGTGGCTCGGGGAACAAAACATTGATATTTTGGGTCCATGGCCAAGAAACTCCTCAGGCCTTAATCCCATTGAGAACTTCTGGTTAATCCACAAGAGGCGGGTGGACAAACAAAAACCCACAAATTCTGACAAACTCCAACCATTGACTATGTAAGAATGGGTTGCCATCAGTCAGGATGTGGCCTAGAAGTTAATTGACAGCATGCCAGGGCGGATTGCAGAGGTCTTGAAAAAGAAGGGTCAACACTGCTGTCATGCTGTATGTGTAGGTGGCAGGGAATGGAGTAGTTTAATAATGTAAAACAAAACCTCCAAAACCAAAATAAATAAAAAATAAACGTGGGTACAAGAACCTGTTGCGCACCAATCTTATATGACGAGCATAACAACAAACAATCTCTGACAAGGACATTAGGGGAAACAGAGGGTTAAATACACAACATGTAATGAATGGGATTGGATTGGAACCAGGTGTGTAGGAAGACAAGACAAAACCAATGGAAAATGAAAAATGGATCAAAGATGGCTAGAAGACCGGTGACGTCGACCGCCGAGCACCACCCGAACAAGGAGAGGCATCGACTTCGGCAGAAGTCATGACAACTGCAAATACTGACTCTTTGCATCAACTTCATGTAATTGTCAATAAAAGTCTTTGACACTTATGAAATGCTTGCAATTATACTTCAGTATTCCATAGTAACATCTGACAAAAATATCTAAAGACACTGAGGCAGCAGACTTTGTGAAAATTAATATTTGTGTCATTCTCAAAACTTTTGGACACGACTGTACTACCAAGTAATATATAATAGAGTGCACACACTGCATATTACAGAGTAACCTATAATATACTGAGCATTACAGAGTAATATATATTATACTGAGTAGTACAGAGTAATATATAATATACTGAGTAGTACAGAGTAATATATAATATACTGAGTAGTACAGAGTAATATATAATATACTGAGTAGTACAGAGTAATATATAATATACTGAGTAGTACAGAGTAATATATAATATACTGAGTAGTACAGAGTAATATATAATATACTGAGTATTACCGAGTAATATATAATATACTGAGTATTACAGAGTAATATATAATATACTGAGTAGTACAGAGTAATATATAATATACTGAGTATTACAGAGTAAAACATAATATACTGAGTAGTACAGAGTAATATATAATATACTGAATAGTACAGAGTAATATATAATATACTGAATAGTACAGAGTAATATATAATATACTGAGTATTACAGAGTAATATATAATATACTGAGTAGTACAGAGTAATATATAATATACTGAGTATTACAGAGTAAAACATAATATACTGAGTAGTACAGGGTAATATATAAGAGAGTACATACACTGTTGGATTTGTTGGATAATACTCTAGGGGGGTATTTGATCTCTGACCCCATGTTTCCAACAAGGAAAACAAGAGCTCCTCACAGCTGTCCAATCCTTTAGCTGCTACTGAGGACATTGGACATAGATCCAAAGTGAATGAGTTTTATTTTTTTTACCCAACTGTTTGAAACAACATCATTGTATACAGCGCCTTCAGAAAGTATTTACACCCCTTGACTTTTTCCACATTTTGTTGTGTTACAGCCTGAATTTAAATTGATAAAATTTAGATTTTTTTGGGTCACTGACCTACATATAATACCCCACAATGTCAAAGTGGAAGAATTTTTTGATATTTTTACAAATAAATTAATAAAGTTAATCTTAAACGTCTTGAGTCAATAAGTATTCAACCCCTTTGTTATGGCAAACCTAAATAAGAGAGTTTAATGGCTGTGATAGGAGAAAACTGAGGATGAATCAATAACATCATAGTTACTCCACAATACTAACCTAATTGACAAAATGAAAAGAAGGAAGCCTATACAGAGTACAGATATTCCAAAACATTATTGCAATAAGGCATTAAGTAATACTGCAAAAAAATGTGGCAAAGCAATTCACTTTTTGTCCTGAATACAAAGTGTTATGTTTGGGGAAAATCCAATATAACACGTTACTGAGTAACACTCTCCATATTTTCAAGCGTAGTGGTGGCTGCATCATGTTATGGGTATGCTTGTAATCGTTAAGGACGGAGGAGTTTCAGGATAAAAAAGAAACGGAGCTAAGCATAGGCAAAATCCCCCCAAAAAAACGGGTTCAGTCTGCTTTCCACCAGACACTGGGAGTTGAATTCACCTTTCAGCAGGACAATAACCTGAAACACAAGGCCAAATCTACAGTTGCTTACCAAGACAGTGAACGTTCCTGAGTGGACAAGTTCCAGTTTTGACTTAAATCTGCTTGAAAATCTGTGGCAAGACCTGCAAACGTTGTCTAGCAATGATCAACAACCAATTTGACAGAGCTTGAAGCGTTTTGAAAATAATAATGGGCAAATATTGTACAATCCTGGTGTGAAAAGCTCTTAGAGACTTACCTAGAAAGACTCACTGCTGTAATCGCTGCCAAAGATTCTAACATATGTTGATTCAGGAGGATGAATACTCATCTAATCAAGATATATTAGTGTTTTATTATTATTATTTTTTTACAATTCTTAATTTGAGCCAGTTTGCTACAGCAGGAAAATAATCCCGCAGCAACAGGAAATGTGAATTATTATGTGGATTATAATTCATGGAATCGTTTTTGTTGGGGTTGATACATTTTTCGTTAGGGAAAATCATGTCTGACATTTTACAGTGGAAATTAAAAACTTTAGAAGCCTTTTTAAACCTTGATTACACTACAGGTATGCATTTCCTGCTGTGCAGGAAAATTCTCAGCAACAAAAGAGTGATCTTAATCAAATTAAGATCCTACATCTGTGGACAGTAGAGTTTATGTGTTATCGTTTAAAAACAAAAGTCCACTTGCTAGTATCAATAAACCATATAAATAAAGCAAATCATCTTTAGTAAGAATAGAGATTATAAAGACACAAACAGCATCAGCATTTACAGATAATCCATTAGTCACTAGCCTTTTGTAATCTCTAGAATCACTAAGAGCTACATTCTACACTAAACAGTTCCTACATCCTACACTACACAGTTCCTACAGCCTACACTAAGCAGTTCCTACAGCCTACACTAAGCAGTTCCTACAGTCTAAACTATACAGTTCCTACAGCCTACACTAAACAGTTCCTACATTATAAAAACACTAAACAGTTCCTACATCCTACACTACACAGTTCCTACAGCCTACACTAAACAGTTCCTACAGCCTACACTACACAGTTCCTACATCCTACACTAAACAGTCCCTACAGCCTACACTATACAGTTCCTACAGCCTACACTAAACAGTTCCTACATTATAAAAACACTAAGCAGTTCCTACAGCCTACACTAAACAGTTCCTACATTATAAAAACACTAAACAGTTCCTACAGCCTACACTAAACAGTTCCTACAGCCTACACTAAACAGTTCCTACATCCTACACTAAACAGTTCCTACAGCCTACACTACACAGTTCCTACATCCTACACTAAACAGTTCCTACATCCTATACTATACAGTTCCTACAGCCTACACTAAACAGTTCCTACAGCCTACACTAAACAGTTCCTACATCCTACACTAAACAGTTCCTACAGCCTACACTACACAGTTCCTACATCCTACACTAAACAGTTCCTACAGCCTACACTAAACAGTTCCTACATCCTATACTATACAGTTCCTACAGCCTACACTAAACAGTTCCTACAGCCTACACTAAACAGTTCCTACAGCCTACACTAAACAGTTCCTACATCCTACACTAAACAGTTCCTACAGCCTACACTACACAGTTCCTACATCCTACACTACACAGTTCCTACAGCCTACACTACACAGTTCCTACAGCCTACACTAAACAGTTCCTACAGCCTACACTAAACAGTCCCTACAGCCTACACTAAACAGTCCCTACAGCCTACACTAAACAGTCCCTACAGCCTACACTACACTCTCTCTTACAGAGTATAACATGAAGAACAGAACATCATCGAACACAAGACAAAACGAATCAAGCCAGATCGCTGATCCATGGGGGAGTGTTTCCTTGTTTAAGTGCTCATGGTATCAACATTGGACATGCGTAGTACCAGGCCAGTCCTGTTGTCATAGTAAATGACTTAACGGGATCCAGTCTATAACATTAGTAATCATCCATTACCTCCATATTAAAGGGGAGGTAATCATCCATTCACTCCATGTTAAAGGGGAGGTAATCATCCATTCCCTCCATATTAAAGGGGAGGTATTCATCTATTACCTCCATATTAAAGGGGGTGGGACATTCATCCATTACCTCTATATTAAAGGGGAGGTAATCATCCATTACCTCCATGTTAAAGGGGAGGTATTCATATATTACCTCCATATTAAAGGGGAGGTTAACATCCATTACCAGCACATGCAAGGGAAGGTAATCATCCTTTACCTCCATATTAAAGGGGAGAAAATCATCCATTACCTCCATATTAAAGGGTAGGTATCATCCTTTACCTCCATATTAAAGGGGAGGTAATCATCCATTACCTCCATGTTAAAGGGACTGTTTAGGTCAGCTCTTTCACTCAGATTTCAGATGTATGGTTTATATTGTTTCCCATTAATGGAATAGCTTTAAGAAACCTCCTTTGGAGAGGATAGAGAGAAAAGAGCCACCGTTGATTCTGTAATGAATGTTGTTGTCATGACGCCATTAAGGACCATAAAACAACAATCAAGTGACTGTATCCAGCGATAGTAAAGCAAGAGACCATGAACCACAATTAGTGGCAGGTTCTTATCTCTAAATACACTAAGCAAGGACAGAGTACAAGATGCAGTCTGGGATCTTAAGCACTTACACATTTCTAAATATTTAACGAATTGGAATTCGTAACATGTCATATGAATTGGCTCATACAAAACGTTTCGAGCATCACTTTAATTAGAATGTAGGCTATGCTAACAAAGGTTAATTAATTAATTTCAAGGTCATCAATTATAAGCTAATTGGGTTCCAGACAGGGCTGTGAGGGACTGAGTAGGGACTGCCGAAGGGTAGAGACCCCTGATAAAGAACAAAGTATTTTGAACTCAATTAGAGAAGTCTTAGTGAATATCAGAGGGTACATCATCTCTAGTTACAAGGGGTCAGACAGACAGACACTTCTGTCCAACAAACCCAGGTAGAAGCAAGGAAGGTTTGTGGCAGAATGTTTGCAACATCTCGAGTGGTGCAGGGGTCTAAGGCACTGCATCTCAGTGCTAGAGGCGTCACTACAGACCCTGGTTCGATTCCAGGCTGTATCACAACCGGTCGTGATTGGGCGGCGCACAATTGGCCCAGCATCGTTAGGGTTTGGCCGGGTTAGGCCGTCATTGTAAATAAGAATTCGTTCTAAACTGACTTGCCTGGTTAAATTAAAAAAACATGTGGGTATGGCAACTGTTGGGATAAGAAGGTAGTTCAGTGCTTAGGGTACAGTTAGACAGTCCATTTCCGCTATACACATCCCAACCATTGGTTATATTTCATGGAGTATTCCCACAATCTTCTAAGAATGTTGGAAATGACACAATACAGTGACTATTTTATAACGCTAGCTTCTAGGTCATTTTAGTGACATTACATATATTAATATATGTTTCAGTCAATAATTGAAACATGGTGTTGAAGACACTTAAATCAAGCAGGTAATTGAAAGGCCTTGGGTGGTTTCTAATATAATAAAGTTGTTCGTTTCTGACTGACAGTTTCTCTTTTCCATGTAAGCCAAAGGGGTTGCCTTTCCTGGCAGCTCTTGATATCTGTCAAGATTGGTATCAAAATGAATGAACATGGCAGAGTTGGCCAACACTATGAAGGGATAGGGCATAGTTGGGGGTTGGCGCCCCCCTCGGGTTCGTGCCGTGGGGGAGATCTTTGTGGGCTATACTCGGCCTTGTCTCAGGGCAGTAAGTTGGTGGTTGAAGAAATCCCTCTAGTGGTATGGGGGCTGTGCTTTGGCTAAGTGGGTGGGGTTATATCCTGCCTGGTTGGCCCTGTCCGGGGGTATAGTCGGATGGGGCCACAATGTGTCCCAACCCCTCCTGTCTCAGCCTCCAGTAATTATGCTGCAATAGTTTGTGTCGGGGGGCTAGGGTTAGTCTGTTATATCTGGAGTATTTATCCTGTCTCATCTGGTGTCCTGTGTGAATTTAAGTATGCTCTAATTCTCTCTCTTTCTCTCTTTCTCTTTCTCTTCTCTCGGAGGACCTGAGCCCTAGGACCATGCCTCAGGACTACCTGGCCTGATGACTCATTGCTGTCCCCAGTCCACCTGGTTGTGCTGCTGCTCCAGTTTCAACTGTTCTGCCTGCGGCTATGGAACCCTAACCTGTTCATCGGACGTGCTACCTTGTCCCGGACCTGCTGTTTTCGATTCTTTCTCTCTACCATACCTGCTGTCTCTAACTCTGAATGCTCGGCTATGAAAAGTCAACTGACATTTACTCCTGAGGTGCTGACCTGTTGCACCCTCTACAACCACTGTGATTATTATTATTTGACCCTGCTGGTCATCTATGAACATTTGAACATCTTGGCCATGTACTGTTATATACTCTACCCGACACAGCCAGAAGAGGACTGACCACCCCTCATAGCCTGGTTCCTCTCTAGGTTTCTTCCTTGGTTCCTGCCTTTCTAGGGAGTTTTTCCTAAGCCACCATGCTTCTACATCTGCATTGCTTGCTGTTTGGGGTTTTAGGCTGGGTTTCTGTATAGCACTTTGTGACATCGGCTGACGTAAAAAGGGCTTTATAAATACATTTGATTGGTTGAGTTGGCCATCACAATGAAGGAACATGGCATAGTTGGCCATCACAGCAGGATGGGGTACACAGTGTGTCAGGGGAGGGTACTAACAGAAGGCAGGATGGGGTACACAGTGTGTCAGGGGAGGGTCCTAACAGAAGGCAGGATGGGGTACACAGTGTGTCAGGGGAGGGTACTAACAGAAGGCAGGATGGGGTACACAGTGTGTCAGGGGAGGGTACTAACAGAAGGCAGGATGGGGTACACAGTGTGTCAGGGGAGGGTACTAACAGAAGGCAGGATGGGGTACACAGTGTGTCAGGGGAGGGTACTAACAGAAGGCAGGATGGGGTATACAGTGTGTCAGGGGAGGGTACTAACAGAAGGCAGGATGGGGTACACAGTGTGTCAGGGGAGGGTACTAACAGAAGGCAGGATGGGGTACACAGTGTGTCAGGGGAGGGTACTGACAGAAGGCAGGATGGGGTACACAGTGTGTCAGGGGAGGGTACTGACAGAAGGCAGGATGGGGTATACAGTATTGGCATCATGTCCTGTCCTGGGGTAACCCCAGGTGAGACAGACAAACCCGGGACCCACAGCTGTGGAGATAAACAAACAAACAAACAAACAAACAAACAAACAAACAAACACTGACCCACAGCTGAGGAGAGAGAGACAGACAGGGACCCACAGCTGTGGAGAGAGAGACATACATGGACCCACAGCTGTGGAGAGAGAGAGAGAGAGAGAATTACCCTTAGCTCTTGAGAGAGACAAACAGGGACCCAGAGCTGTGGAGAGAGAGACATACATGGACCCACAGCTGTGGAGAGAGATAGAGAGAGAGGGACCCACAGCTGTGGAGAGAGACAAACAGGGACCCAGAGCTGTGGAGAGAGAGACAGACATGGATCCACAGCTGTGGAGAGAGAGATGGACAGGGACCCAGAGCTGTGGAGAGAGAGATGGACAGGGACCCACAGCTGTGGAGAGAGCTGTTACCAGGGAGACGAGGCCAGGCAAGACAATAGAGCCCTGAGAGATTCCTAGCTATCTCTCTCAATATTATCTGAAGGTCCTTCTCGCCATACAGCTGTCCACGGAGGAGCCTGTCCCCATGGATACACTAGACCCCCTGTGATGGACACTGTGATGGACACCCTGTGATGGTCAGCAGAACAAACAACAAGAGGAAGGGGATATCACGCCCTGACCTTAGAGAGCCTTTTTATTCTCTATGTTGGTTAGGTCAGGGTATGACTAGGGTGGGTACTCTAGTTTTTGTATTTCTATGTTGGCCTTGTATGGTTCCCAATCAGAGACAGCTGTCTATCGTTGTCTCTGATTGGGGATCATATTTAGGCAGCCTTTTCCCACCTGTTTGTTGTGGGATCTTGTCTATGTATAGTTGCCTGCGAGCACTACATTAGCTTCACGTTTCGGTTTGCTCTTTATTGTTTTCTGTGAGTTTCATCTAATAAACATGTGGAACTCTATGCACGCTGCGCCTTGGTCTACTCATTACAATGACGTTCGTGACAGGGGAGGAATAGGGACATATTGTGAACAATGATTTTATACAGTATGTCACTGAGGTACTGGTCAATCACTTGTTGGGCACAGATTATTTTTCAACGGTGGATGAACCTTCAAGGCAACAGATTAATTTCTAATTTTAAATCTGGTACCATGATGTTTTTTGTTGTTGTTGTTGTTGTTACCTTTAATATATTGTTATTGTCCCTTTGTTATTGTCCACCTACATGTTAACACTGTAAATCCTAAAACTAATTTATCATAATCGTAATTTGATTGGCAGCTGCAAAGAAAAACATGAGGGGATTATCTAATGTATTATTGGAGAATGTACAGCATGTTGATGTTGATGATTCATGATTATAATCTCCACTGTACAGCATGTTGATGAGTCATGATTATAATCTCCACTGTACAGCATGTTGATGAGTCATGATTATAATCTCCACTGTACAGTAACAAAACAAGCATGTCCATTGTTCTCCTCATCTTAGAATGAAGTTTGTTGAAACAATACTTCATACAGTATCATCCAGGGCAATTCTAGTACATTCGAGTCTAAATTCGAGTCTACATGCCAGTCTGCATTCCAGTCTGCATTCCAGTCTACATTCCAGTCTACATTCCAGTCTACATGCCAGTCTACATTCTGGTCTACATTCCAGTCTACATGCCAGTCTACATTCCAGTCTACATTCCAGTCTACATTCCAGTCTACATTCCAGTCTACATTTGAGTCTACATGCCAGTCTACATGCCAGTCTACATTCCAGTCTACATTCCAGTCTACTTTCCAGTCTACATTCCAGTCTACATGCCAGTCTAAATTCCAGTCTACATGCCAGTCTACATTTCAGTCTACATTCCAGTCTACATTCCAGTCTACATGCCAGTCTACATGCCAGTCTACATTCCAGTCTACATTCGAGTCTACATGCCAGTCTACATGCCAGTCTACATGCCAGTCTACATTCCAGTCTACATTCCAGTCTACATGCCAGTCTACATTCCAGTCTACATTCCAGTCTACATGCCAGTCTACATTCCAGTCTACATTCCAGTCTACATTCCAGTCTACATTCCAGTCTACATGCTAGTCTACATGCCAGTCTACATTCCAGTCTACATGCCAGTCTACATGCCAGTCTACATTCCAGTCGACATTCCAGTCTACATTCCAGTCTACATTTGAGTCTACATTCCAGTCTACATTTCAGTCTACATTCCAGTCTATATTTGAGTCTGATAAGTTAACAATTCAACTAACTGCCAAAGCTACGATGGAGATACAACTTTCCTCATTTAGGGTTTGAAATCCACCCTACATATCCAAATGTATTGTCACAAACTCACGTAACTCTATAGCTATTCCACCTAGTCTTAATGAATATGAAGTGTATTTCACTCGCTTAACTATCGTAGCTAACGAACTGATTAATAAAGGGAGAATTCATGGCCCTACCAAACATCCAGGGTCTGGAGCCTAGAATATAATATATGACGATAACTACACCAAAATTCCCTATGTAGTGCACTACTTTTGACCAGGGTCCATAGTGGGCTGTTCAAAAGTAGTGCGCTATGTAAAGGGGAATAGGATGCCATTTGGGACGCAAGGGCACAATATAAAACTGTATTATGAGGGTTGATGAAGTCGTCCATCAGATTGATCTCCGGCATTCTATCCAATGAAAACGATTATAGAATCGCTGTGGGTGCCGGCCATTAAGAGAGTGTCCACTCGTTAAAGAAGATACGTTATAGGGCTCCTCTTCAACTCGATCCATTAAAAGTAGACAGTCGTCTCTCACCGCTACAGTTCTACAGCTCTGTTACCGTGAATTATGGTGGATACTATGGCTCCTCAATACTTTCCTTGTAGCAACGGGGGGGGGGGGGGGGGAGTTGTCACTAGGAAGGTGGAATACTAGCAAAATATATTTCCACAATTTAAGGCATCATATTATCTCTTCATGTAGCTGTTGTTGTATTAAAACATTGCAAAGCTGAGATGTTGTTATTTTTCATTTTAGTAATGAACAGTGTCCTTTTGTTTTTGATCCTCTAAGGCAGGGCTGTCCAACACTCTTCCTGGAGATTTACCGTCCTGTAGGTTATCAGTCCAACCCTCTTCCTGGAGATCTACCATCCTGTAGGTTATCAGTCCAACCCTCTTCCTGGAGATCTACCGTCCTGTAGGTTATCAGTCCAACCCTCTTCCTGGAGATCTACCGTCCTGTAGGTTATCAGTCCAACCCTCTTCCTGGAGATCTACCATCCTGTAGGTTATCAGTCCAACACTCTTCCTGGAGATTTACCGTCCTGTAGGTTATCAGTCCAACCGTCTTCCTGAGGATCTACCGTCCTGTAGGTTATCAGTCCAACCCTCTTCCTGGCGATCTACCGTCCTGTAGGTTATCAGTCCAACCCTCTTCCTGGAGATCTACCTTCCCTGTAGGTTATCAGTCCAACACTCTTCCTGGAGATTTACCGTCCTGTAGGTTATCAGTCCAACCCTCTTCCTGGAGATCTACCATCCTGTAGGTTATCAGTCCAACACTCTTCCTGGAGATTTACCGTCCTGTAGGTTTTCAGTCCAACCCTCTTCATGGAGATCTACCGTCCTGTAGGTTTTCAGTCCAACCCTCTTCCTGGAGATCTACCGTCCTGTAGGTTATCAGTCCAACACTCTTCCTGGAGATCTACCTTCCCTGTAGGTTATCAGTCCAACCCTCTTCCTGGAGATTTACCGTCCTGTAGGTTATCAGTCCAACACTCTTCCTAGCGATCTACCTTCCCTGTAGCTCAGTTGGTAGAGCATGGTGTTTGCAACACCAGGGTTGTGGGTTTGATTCCCACGGGGGGCCAGCATAGAAAAAAAATGTATGAAATGTATGAAATTGTATGAAATGTATGCATTCACTACTGTAAATTGCTCTGGATAAGAGCGTCTGCTAAATGACTAAAAATGTCTGTAGGTTTTCAGTCCAACACTCTTCCTGGATATCTACCGTCCTGTAGGTTTTCAGTCCATCCTTCTTCCTGGAGATCTACCATTCTGTAGGTTTTCAGTCCTGCTCTAAGGACATCAAATGGCAGACATTTTAGTCATAGAAGCCAAAGGTTGATATTAGTCAAAACCTGAAAATGGATTAAAGGTAAAGCCTTTTTTTGTTGTTGTTGATCAGTTATTTTGTCACTTTGTGACGTCACAGGTGTCGCCAGCAATCACGTCAGGTAATGTTAATAATCGCAATAACTCCCTCCCTGTTGTGTAAAACTCTCTATAATATCTCAAGGCTTAACTAAATCAAAATTATATCATTCTGTATTCAACAATCTACATTACGACCATGGGTAAGTAGCTTAGGCTACCTATCTGTATGTAAACAGGCTGTGTTCTGGGGGGAAAAAAACAAGAGCTTAAGATTTCCCTGAAAACATCATTAATGAACACTCAAAAACGTCAGGGAAAATTAAAAAATAAAATGATTCACTTTGTTTCAACAGTTTTTCTAATTACTTTCTAATTATATTGAGGGGAAAGGTGACAAAACATGTCGTCTGTCTGTGTATGTTTGTGTTTTTTGGTTTTGAAGCCACCCAGTCGTACTAACACCGTCCTCCTGGGGGATCACCACTACATTCCTCTCCTTCTGACCCAAACAATGAGATGGGAGAAAGATGAGGTGTCTACTCCACCTTGCTCTCTGTCCTTATCTCTCTCTATCTCTCTCCCTGTCTCTCTTCCTCTCTCTCTATCATCTTTACCCTCTCCCTCTCTTTCTATCCCTCCTCTCCTACTCTCATCCCTCTCTCTCCCTCTCTCTTTCCCCTTCTCTCTCTCCCATCTCTGTTTCTCTATTTCTCTCTCCCTCTACCCTCTCTCCCTCCCTTTCCCGTCTCTCTCTCTCCCTCTCTCTCTCTCTCCATTCACTGAGGATCAAGCCTCCGTAATCCAAGGGTTTTATATCCACCAAAACAGCTTGGGCCCATCAGCAAATTGAGATGGCATATGGTATAGGTTTATGATTCGTCTGCCACGTGCATAGCAATGAGGTGCCTCATCATCCGTGGGTAAACACTACGGGGAAAATATCGTAATGTTAAATGATGCCAGGCAGGGAGAGGGAGAAGCCACAGAGATACAGGGGAGAGAAGCGGCAGTACTGGCCGGGCGTGGGGAGGCGGTGGCATGGGAGGAGGGTTACTGTAGTGTTTGCTTGGTGGAGTCGTGCCATGCATCCCAAATGTCACCCTATTCCTATATAGTGCAACTACTTCAAAAGTAGTAAGCCTGGTCAAAAGTAGTGCACTACATAGGCGATCGGGTTCCATTTTGGAACGTAACCATCGTGATGAGAAGTGGTTGTTTGATCTACGGAGTGGTGGCAGATGAGTTTGTCAACGAGGTTCTGGAATCTGGACTGTTCCGGATCCCCTTTCTCTCCTGTGGGATGGGGTTGGGAGGGCTGGGGAGGGCTGGGATTAGGGGCTGGCTCAGGAAGAGGTCCCGATTTGAGCCACACCCATCTGGGGAAGAAGAGAGGGACACGGAGAGAGACAGACAGTTTTCGTAAGTGAAAATCATGTCTAAAATTTCTAATTGGAAATTACAAACTTCAGAAGCCTTTTTTTAAAACCACAATTACATTATCAGTTTAAAATATCCTGCATTGGAGGAACATTCTTCAGCAGGGTGATCAAATGAAGATCCTACATCTGTATGTCAGAAACAATCTGATCCTCTTCCTGCTACTAGACTTTGGGACGTGACACGATAACAAACACCTCCAGACATGTTTCCTCTCATCGGTCATTAGGCAGAACGTTGTCTGCTCCTGGCAAGGTGACTCCTCCTCAACCTCGCTCTCTGAGTTATCGCCCGATGCCCCACCTCCAATGACCAAAAGCCCTCGTCGGATTGGCTGAGTCAGTCAGCCGGACGCGCCAGGTGATTGGCTGAGGGACCTGTCAGTCAGCCGGGGTGCCAGGTGATATGGGTTCAGACACTCAGCAGACGTCTCGGCTGCCTTACCGATATCAGAGCTGTGATATAACAGACCCTGCCTAACACTAACTCTCACCGACATTCGTATGTTAGGCTTTATCATTAGCACAACCCAGATGGACCTTGTTGAGCCTACAGCGTTGAGGTAGAGGTGAGCGTGTTGGTTGGTGTGTCTGACTCAACTAACCCAACGCCTTGTGGGGTTTCACCACCGCATATATTGTGAAAACATTACTCCGTACCCAGCAGGGTGATGGGCATTGGGTTGGCTGTACCCAGCAGGGTGATGGGCATTGGGTTGGCTGTACCCAGCAGGGTGATGGGCATTGGGGTTGGCTGTACCCAGCAGGGTGATGGGCATTGGGGTTGGCTGTACCCAGCAGGGTGATGGGTATTGGGGCTGGCCGTACCCAGCAGGGTGATGGGCATTGGGTTGGTTGTACCCAGCAGGGTGATGGGCATTGGGTTGGCTGTACCCAGCAGGGTGATGGGCATTGGGGCTGGCCGTACCCAGCAGGGTGATGGGCATTGGGTTGGCTGTACCCAGCAGGGTGATGGGCATTGGGTTGGCTGTACCCAGCAGGGTGATGGGCATTGGGGCTGGCCGTACCCAGCAGGGTGATGGGCATTGGGTTGGCTGTACCCAGCAGGGTGATGGGCATTGGGGTTGGCTGTACCCAGCAGGGTGAGGGGCATTGGGGTTGGCTGTACCCAGCAGGGTGATGGGCATTGGGGCTGGCCGTACCCAGCAGGGTGATGGGCATTGGGTTGGCTGTACCCAGCAGGGTGATGGGCATTGGGTTGGCTGTACCTAACAGGGTGATGGGCATTGGGTTGGCTGTACCTAACAGGGTGATGGGCATTGGGTTGGCTGTACCCAGCAGGGTGATGGGCATTGGGGCTGGCCGTACCCAGCAGGGTGATGGGCATTGGGTTGGCTGTACCCAGCAGGGTGATGGGCATTGGGGTTGGCTGTACCCAGCAGGGTGATGGGCATTGGGGTTGGCTGTACCCAGCAGGGTGATGGGCATTGGGGCTGGCCGTACCCAGCAGGGTGATGGGCATTGGGTTGGCTGTACCCAGCAGGGTGATGGGCATTGGGTTGGCTGTACCTAACAGGGTGATGGGCATTGGGTTGGCTGTACCCAGCAGGGTGATGGGCATTGGGTTGGCTGTATCCAGCAGGGTGATGGGCATTGGGTTGGCTGTAACCAGCAGGGTGATGGGCATTGGGGCTGGCTGTACCCAGCAGGGTGATGGGCATTGGGTTGGCTGTACCTAACAGGGTGATGGGCTTTGGGTTGGCTGTACCCAGCAGGGTGATGGGCTTTGGGGGTGGCCATACCTAGCAAATGAAGGTGATATGCGAGCTAGACTACCTTCGACATGAAGAAGAAAGTGTGCAGAAACCGTTGGCCTGGATTATACAGACAGACTGTCTCTGGATGTGTCTCCTGTCCTGGATTATACAGACAGACTGTCTCTGGATCTGTCTCCTGGCCTGGATTATACAGACAGACTCTCTCTGGATCTGTCTCCTGTCCTGGATTATACAGACAGACTCTCTCTGGATCTGTCTCCTGTCCTGGATTATACAGACAGACTCTCTCTGGATTTGTCTCCTGGCCTGGATTATACAGACAGACTCTCTCTGGATCTGTCTCCTGGCCTGGATTATACAGACAGACTGTCTCTGGATCTGTATCCTGGCCTGGATTATACAGACAGACTGTCTCTGGATCTGTCTCCTGGTCTGGATTATACAGACAGACTCTCTCTGGATTTGTCTCCTGGCCTGGATTATACAGACAGACTCTCTCTGGATCTGTCTCCTGGCCTGGATTATACAGACAGACTCGCTCTGGATCTGTCTCCTGGCCTAGATTATACAGACAGACTGTCTCTGGATCTGTCTCCTGGCCTGGATTATACAGACAGACTGTCTCTGGATCTGTCTCCTGGCCTGGATTATACAGACAGACTGTCTCTGGATCTGTCTCCTGGCCTGGATTATACAGACAGACTGTCTCTGGATCTGTCTCCTGTCCTGGATTATACAGACAGACTGTCTCTGGATCTGTCTCCTGTCCTGGATTATACAGACAGACTCTCTCTAGATCTGTCTCCTGGCCTGGATTATACAGACAGACTGTCTCTGGATCTGTCTCCTGGCCTGGATTATACAGACAGACTGTCTCTGGATCTGTCTCCTGTCCTGGATTATACAGACAGACTGTCTCTGGATCTGTCTCCTGTCCTGGATTATACAGACAGACTCTCTCTAGATCTGTCTCCTGGCCTGGATTATACAGACAGACTGTCTCTGGATCTGTCTCCTGGCCTGGATTATACAGACAGACTGTCTCTGGATCTGTCTCCTGTCCTGGATTATACAGACAGACTCTCTCTGGATCTGTCTCCTGGCCTGGATTATACAGACAGACTCTCTCTGGATCTGTCTCCTGGCCTGGATTATACAGACAGACTCTCTCTGGATCTGTCTCCTGGTCTGGATTATACAGACAGACTCTCTCTGGATCTGTCTCCTGGCCTGGATTATACAGACAGACTCTCTCTGGATCTGTCTCCTGGTCTGGATTATACAGACAGACTCTCTCTGGATCTGTCTTCTGGTCCTTCTGTTCATTGGAGAATGTACTTTAACAATCACAAACAACATTTCCACATTCAATTCTCTGCATAGTACTTTTCTGCATTGTACAGCTGCCAATTGGCGGGACACCCATAGAAGAGTTTTCAGAGACTAGGCTGTTAGGTGTACTGCTAGACAGTCTCTCTCGGTCATCACACATTTCACAGCTCTGGAACAAAATCTTCAGCACCTCTTGTATGCTCAGAAGGATTGCAAAATATATGCCAGAGCAAATTCTAAAACAAATCTCACAAGCTCTCATCCATAGTCAAATGAAATACTGTTCTGTCATCTGGAGTAATGCAAGTGTTGCTGACCTAAAGAGATTACAGATAGCACAAAATAACGCAGCCAGAATGGTTCTGCAATGTGGCTACAAGAGGTCCTACATAGAATTACATAATGCACCCAAATGGCTGACTATCAAGGAAAATATACAAAATAATATTCTAATCCGTTTTCATAAAATTCACAACTCTGAAAGACCAACCCGCTGTACATGATAAACTGAATAAGGTCAAAGACAAACACTTGTAGGACCCAGAGTGGAGCCAAGACCACCTATAGACCACTAAAACCCAGAGTGGAGCCAAGACCACCTACAGACCACTAAAACCCAGAGTGGAGTCTAGACCACCTGTAGACCACTAAAACCCAGAGTAGAGCCAAGACCACCTATAGACCACTAAAACCCAGAGTGGAGCCAAGACCACCTATAGACCACTAAAACCCAGAGTAGAGCCAAGACCACCTGTAGACCACTAAAACCCAGAGTGGAGCCAAGACCACCTGTAGACCACTAAAACCCAGAGTAGAGTCTAGACCACCTGTAGACCACTAAAACCCAGAGTGGAGTCTAGACCACCTGTAGACCACTAAAACCCAGAGTAGAGTCTAGACCACCTATAGACCACTAAAACCCAGAGTAGAGCCAAGACCACCTGTAGACCACTAAAACCCAGAGTGGAGCCTAGACCACCTATAGACCACTAAAACCCAGAGTGGAGTCTAGACCACCTATAGACCACTAAAACCCAGAGTGGAGTCTAGACCACCTATAGACCACTAAAACCCAGAGTGGAGTCTAGACCACCTGTAGACCACTAAAACCCAGAGTGGAGTCTAGACCACCTGTAGACCACTAAAACCCAGAGTGGAGTCTAGACCACCTATAGACCACTAAAACCCAGAGTGGAGTCTAGACCACCTATAGACCACTAAAACCCAGAGTGGAGTCTAGACCACCTGTAGACCACTAAAACCCAGAGTAGAGTCTAGACCACCTATAGACCACTAAAACCCAGAGTGGAGTCTAGACCACCTATAGACCACTAAAACCCAGAGTAGAGCCAAGACCACCTGTAGACCACTAAAACCCAGAGTGGAGCCTAGACCACCTATAGACCACTAAATCCCAGAGTGGAGTCTAGACCACCTATAGACCACTAAAACCCAGAGTGGAGTCTAGACCACCTGTAGACCACTAAAACCCAGAGTGGAGTCTAGACCACCTGTAGACCACTAAAACCCAGAGTAGAGTCTAGACCACCTATAGACTACTAAAACCCAGAGTAGAGCCAAGACCATCTGTAGACCACTAAAACCCAGAGTGGAGCCTAGACCACCTATAGACCACTAAAACCCAGAGTGGAGCCTAGACCACCTATAGACCACTAAAACCCAGAGTGGAGCCTAGAGTGGGTGTAAAAGATGATTATAATCTGTTGTGTTGTATTTAATTCCTATGCGGACATGAGGTAAGTGGGAGGCTGGGGGGAGTATCTGGTCCCATGTTGAGGTATCAGGAATGTAGATCTTTCTTTGTGTTTTTACATTGTTTTTGTTGTCTTTTATATTGCTATTGTTGTCTTTTACATTGCTATTGTTGTCTTTTACATTGCTATTGTTGTCTTTTACATTGCTATTGTTGTCTTTTACATTGCTATTGTTGTCTTTTACATTGCTATTGTTGTCTTTTACATTGCTTTTGTTGTCTTTTACATTTCTAAGGACTCTATAAAATGAATAGTGTTTTAAAGACAAAGCTCAGCTTTTCCAAGCTTTTCCATAAGCACTTAAGAAATTACACAATCATATCTATTATATTGTCTGATATTATTATGATTGATATAATAAATCATTCAATCACAAATAATATATCATATATGATATTATAGCTGCAGTATGTGATATATGATAATAAGACTCTTAGTGAGCTCAGTGAAAAGAACATCCCAACAACATAGCCTAAACCTCAGAAAGCCTGAACCGTCAAGCATTAGTAATCCTCCATCTGTATTACCTCCATCCGTCCGTCCGTCCGTCCGTCTCTGAATCTGAAAAGAAGCCCCACAGAGCCAAGGACTTCTAAACCGCTTTGATATACAATCTACTCTAACAAGCTGTTCTTAGGGTTCTTAGATGGTCCATGCAGTCAGACATCTGTTTGAGAAGGGTAGTCCCTCTCTTTCTTTCTCTCTCTCTCTCTCTCTCTCTCTCTCTGTCTCTCTCTCTCTCTCTGTATCTCTCTGTCTCTCTCTGTCTCTCTGTCTCTCCCTCTCTCTCTCTCCTCTCTCTCTCTCTCTCTCTCTCTCTCTCTCTCTCTCTCTCTCTGTCTCTGTCTCTCTCTCTCTCTCTCTGTCTCTCTATCTCTCTGTCTCTCTCTGTCTCTCTCTCTCTCTCTCTCTCTCTCTCTCTCTGTCTCTGTCTCTCTCTCTCTCTCTGTCTCTCTCTATCTCTCTGTCTCTCTCTCTCTCTCTGTCTCTCTCTCTCTCTCTCTCTATATATATATATATATATATATACAGGGTTGGGGAGTAATGTAACCACTAATCCGTTACATGTAAGAAATTACAAAAAACTAACTGTAATTCGTTATGTTACCAGCAACAATATTGTAATCAGATTACTGATTCTTCTGAAAAACTAGATGATTACTTTGAGGATTACTTTGAGGATTACTTTGAGGATTACTTTTACATTCAGAAAAGATGTTTGCGGAAAGAAATCGTTGACACTTCTCTGTTTTCTCAATGACATTCAAACCAGCATTGAAAAAAGGCTCAAGTTTAAGTTTGTTCCACCTGAGCGAGTCTGACCACAAGTCAGAGACCACTATGATGATACACCAAATGTGTTTAATGGATTGCGGGGAAAAAGAACAGCAATAGACTTTTGTAGGCTATAATCTAAGCTATGTCTTCCAATGGTGCGACTGCTGTCGGCATCCAAATATTCTTCAACTTGAATAAACGCTTGGAGGTAAGGATGACAGCAGCGGTGTAATCATCTCGATACGGATATCACTTATTAATTAATATTTGTGGTTGTTGTGGACGGCTGTTCTCAAATCTAAATGTGTATTTTAACCCAATAATGGTTGAATTCAAGAAGTTTAAGCTGTCTATCAATCATTGTTTTTGAAACCAGTGGACAGACAGTGAAAAATGCGCTCTGCAACAGCTGCATAATGCAGATCCAAGCCTACGGAATAAAAGTGGGGCTTTTATTGCTCAATATAATTCATGCTGATAAAAACTAAATCCATCGGCCTAATGGACACATGTTCAAACTTACGCACTTTTGAGGAGACTTAAAGGGACAATCTGTAGTTGCTACATACCTTTTTGAATATTATAAATTATATATCAAAGTGTCACATACAAAAAGGTAAACAATAGGCCTGTAGCAAATGCAGCATTTGGCATTCATTGTTCACATGTAAATAGCAGTTTTCAGTAGTGCTCAAAGCAAGCCATTCCAGGAGCACAGAATTTATTTTTCAACTCGAATCAATGAGCCCAATCAGTCCTCCATGACAACACAATCATGAACAACACAGTAGGGCTGTCTAATAAGTCCTTAGTTTTGGGATCATGCTCAGGTAAAACTATTTGGCTAATCTATACTTCAATATTTCCAAGTCCGATGGGTTAGAAGAAGCCTACATAACCAACCCATAAAGTAAAATGTAACATCCATATAAGGCCAGCTATGTAAACTTTAACATTGATTTATCCTGCAATAGATGTTGTTCAATTGGTAACATACATTTGCCTTCTTCTAATGCCTCTTAAGGGGAAAGTAATCTAAAAGTAACTGAATGTAATCAGATTACATTACTGCGTTTGGGTAATCCAAAAGTTACATTACTGATTACAAATTTGAAAAGTAACCTACCCACCCCTGTATATACATAGCTATACTCTCTCTCCCTCTTCCTTCTCTCTCTCCCTCTCTCCATTAACCCTCTCCCTTCCGATCTCTCTTTCGCCATCTCTCTCTCTCTCTCTCTCTCTCTCTCTCTCTCTCTCTGTCTCTGTCTCCTCTGTCTCTCTCTCTCTCTCTCTCTGTCTCTCTCTCTCTCTGTCTCTCTCTCTCTCTCTCTCTCTCTCTCTCTACAGACAGTATTTGATCCTACATTTACCTAAATATCCGACACAACTGTGACATAGTGGATAACCTGTGAAGCCAGACAGGCTTAGAGGGCCAACAGCTGCATACGTCTGTCCACCGCTCACTGGAACAACTCTCAGGAAACGAAGGGGAAGTTAAGAGTTGGGTTTTACGATGGTTAAGACCCTGCATTAAAAATGAGAATACAGGAACTAGAGTTTCACTCAGCTCAAAGATGATTTATGTTATGACATTGCTTTGTTTTTGTTGCTTGTCGTGTGAGAATCCAAACATATCAATTTGGAGTTGTAAATTAAAAAGTTAAACAATAATACACTGTAAATTACAGTGTATTTTATAGGGTGTATATTATAGTGGATATTATATAGTGTATATTATATTGTGTAAATTATAGTGTATATTATATAGTGTATACTATAGTGTATATTATATAGTGTATTTTAGATAGTATACATTATATAGTGTATATTATATAGTGTATATTATATAGTGTACATTGTAGTGTATATTATTTAGTGTATGTTATATAGTGTAAATTACAGTGTATTTTATAGGGTGTATATTATAGTGGATATTATATATTGTATTTTATATAGTGTATATTATATAGTGTATATTATATAGTGTAAATTATAGTGTATATTATAGTGTATATTATATCATGTATTTTAGATAGTATATATTATATAGTGTATATTATGTGGTGTATATTACAGTGTATATTATATAGTGTATACTATAGTGTATATTATATAGTGTATTTTAGATAGTATACATTATATAGTGTATATTATATAGTGTACAATTACAGTGTATTTTATAGGGTGTATATTATAGTGTATGTTATAGTGTATATTATATCATGTATTTTAGATAGTATAGACTATATAATGTATTTTATATAGTGCAAATTATAGTGTTTTTATAGGGTGTATATAATAGTGTATATTATATTGTTTATATTATGTAGTATATAATAGTTATATAGGCATGGGGTAGTTACATAGTTATATAATGTATATTATATAGTGTATTTGATATAGTGTATATTATAGTGTACGTTATATACAGTGGGGGAAAAAAGTATTTGATCCCCTGCTGATTTTGTTTGTTTGCCCACTTACAAAGAAATTATCAGTCTATAATTTTAATAGTAGAGTTTATTTGAACAGTGAGAGACAGAATAACAACAACAAAAATCCAGAAAAACTCATGTCAAAAATGTTATAAAATGATTTGCATTTTAATGAGGGAAATAAGTATTTGACCCCTTTGCAAAACATGACTTAGTACTTGGTGGCAAAATCCTTGTTGGCAATCACAGAGGTCAGACGTTTCTTGTAGTTGGCCACCAGATTTGCACACATCTCAGGAGGGATTTTGTCCCACTCCTCTTTGCAGATCTTCTCCAAGTCATTAAGGTTTCGAGGCGGACGTTTGGCAACTCGAACCTTCAGCTCCCTCCACAGATTTTCTATGGGATTAAGGTCTGGAGACTGGCTAGGCCACTCCAGGACCTTAATGTGCTTCTTCTTGAGTTACTCCTTTGTTGCCTTGGCCGTGTGTTTTGGATCATTGTCATACTGGAATACCCATCCACGACCCATTTTCAATGCCCTGGCTGAGGGAAGGAGGTTCTCACCCAAGATTTGACGGCACATGACCCCGTCCATCGTTCCTTTGATGCGGTGAAGTTGTCCTGTCCCCTTAGCAGAAAAACACCCCCAAAGCATAATGTTTCCACCTCCATGTTTGACGGTGGAGATGGTGTTCTTGGGGTCATAGGCAGCATTCCTCCTCCTCCAAACACAGCGAGTTGAGTTGAAGCCAAAGAGCTCCATTTTGGTCTCATCTGACCACAACACTTTCACCAGTTGTCCTCTGAGTCATTCAGATGTTCATTGGCAAACTTCAGACGGGCATGTATATGTATTCTTGAGCAGGGGGACCTTGCGGGCGCTGCAGGATTTCAGTCCTTCACGGCGTAGTGTGTTACCAATTGTTTTCTTGGTGACTATGGTCCCAGCTGCCTTGAGATCATTGACAAGATCCTCCCGTGTAGTTCTGGGCTGATTCCTCACCGTTCTCATGATCATTGCAACTCCACGAGGTGAGATTTTGCATGGAGCCCCAGGCCGAGGGATATTGACAGTTCTTTTGTGTTTCTTCCATTTGTGAATAATCGCACCAAATGTTGTCACCTTCTCACCAAGCTGCTTGGCGATGGTCTTGTAGCCCATTCCAGCCTTGTGTAGGTCTACAATCTTGTCCCTGACATCCTTGGAGAGCTCTTTGGTCTTGGCCATGGTGGAGAGTTTGGTATCTGATTGATTGATTGCTTCTGTGGACAGGTGTCTTTTATACAGGTAACGAGCTGAGATTAGTAGCACTCCCTTTAAGAGTGTGCTCCTAATCTCAGCTCGTTAACTGTGTAAAAGACACCTGGGAGCCAGAAATCTTTCTGATTGAGAGGGGGTCAAATACTTATTTCCCTCATTAAAATGCAAATCAATTTATAACATTTTTGACATGCATTTTTCTGGATATTTTTGTTGTTATTCTGTCTCTCACTGTTCAAATAAACCTAACATTAAAATTATAGACCAAATTATAGACCAGATAATTTCTTTGTCAGTGGGCAAACATACAAAATCAGCAGGGGATCAAATACTTTTTTCCCCCACTGTAGTGTATATTATATAGTGTATATTATAGTGTATATAATAGTGTATATTATACTGTATATTATATAGTGTATATTATAGTGTATATTATAGTGTATATTACATAGCGTATATTATATAGTGTATTATATAGTGTATATTATAGTGTATTTTGCATAGTGTATATTATATTGTGTATATTATAGTGCATCTTATGTAGTGTATATTATATAGAGTATATTATTAGTGTATATTCTAGTGTATATTATATAGTGTATATAATATAGTATATAATAAAGTGTATATTATATAGTGTGCATTATAGTGTATATTATATAGTGTATTTTAAATAGTGTATAATATAGTGTATATAATTTAGTGTATATTATATAGTGTATTTTAAATAGTGTATAATATAGTGTATATTATTTAGTGTATATTATAGTGTATATCATATAGTGCATTTTATATAGCGTATATTACAGTGCATATTATGTAGTGTATATTATATAGAGTATATTATATAGTATATAATAAAGTGTATATTATATAGTGTATATTATAGTGTATATTATAGAGTGAATATTATAAACTGTATTTTAAATAGTGTATAATATCGTGTATATTATTTAGTGTATATTATAGTGTATATTATATAGTGCATTTTATATAGCGTATTTTATATAGTGCATATTATATCGTGTATATTACAGTGCATATTATGTAGTGTATATTATATAGAGTATATTATGTAGTATATAATAAAGTGTATATTGTATAGTGTACATTATAGTGTATATTACATAGTGTATATTATATACTGTATTTTATATTGTGTACACTATAGTGTAAATTATTTAGTGTATATTATATAGTGTATTTTATATAGAGTACATCATATAGTGTATATTACAGTGTATATTATAGTGTGTATTATATGGTGCATATTATATAGTGTATATTATATTGTATATAGTATAGTGTATATTATAAATTGTATTTAATAGGGAATGTTATAGTGTACATTATATAGTGTATATTATATTGTATATTATAGTTTATATTACATAGCGAATATTACGGTGTATATTATATAGTGCTTTTTATAGTGTATTTTATTTAGCGTATTTTATAGTTTATTTTACATAGTGTATATTATATAGTGTATATTACAGTGCATATTATGTAGTGTATATTATATAGTGTATATTATAGTGTATATTATATAGTGTATTATATAGTGTATATTATACAGTGTTTATATAGTGTATATTGTAGTGTGTAATATTGTATATTATATAGTGTATATTATACTGTATATTATAGTGTTGATTATATAGTGTATATTATAGTGTATATTATACAGTGTATATTATGTAGTGTATATTATCGTGTATATTATCGTGTGTATATTATAGTGTGTATTATAGTGTATATTATAGTGTGTATTGTAGTGTATATTATAGTGTATATTATATAGTGTATATTATAGTGTATATTATATAGTGTACATTATAAAGTATATATTATTGTATATATTATTTGTATGTATAATTTTGTCAAACTATGAGCTTTTTCCTTGTCAGTTAATTTTGTCTATTAAACCTCAAGGCCTATGTAGTCAACTGTTGCAATTAATTGTGAAATAATAGGTTGTGGTTTTATAACGCAACATAACGATGGACATTGGAACAGGACAACCATATCCGGCTCAGAATAACATTCCACCCCACAGTCTATATAGTCTACAGGTGGATTCAGCCCCATCCCACAGTCTATATAGTCTACAGGTGGATTCAGCTCCATCCCACAGTCTATATAGTCTACAGGTGGATTCAGTCCCATCCCACAGTCTATATAGTCTACAGGTGGATTCATCCCCATCCCATCCCACAGTCTATATAGTCTACAGGTGGATTCAGCCCCATCCCATCCCACAGTCTATATAGTCTACAGGTGGATTCAGCCCCATCCCACAGTCTATATAGTCTACAGGTGGATTCAGCTCCATCCCATCCCACAGTCTATATAGTCTACAGGTGGATTCAGCCCCATCCCACAGTCTATATAGTCTACAGGTGGATTCAGCTCCACCCCATCCCACAGTCTATATAGTCTACAGGTGGATTCAGCTCCACCCCATCCCACAGTCTATATAGTCTACAGGTGGATTCAGCTCCACCCCATCCCACAGTCTATATAGTCTACAGGTGGATTCAGCCCCATCCCACAGTCTATATAGTCTACAGGTGGATTCAGCCCCATCCCACAGTCTATATAGTCTACAGGTGGATTCAGCTCCACCCCATCCCACAGTCTATATAGTCTACAGGTGGATTCAGCCCCATCCCATCCCACAGTCTATATAGTCTACAGGTGGATTCAGCCCCATCCCACAGTCTATATAGTCTACAGGTGGATTCAGCTCCATCCCACAGTCTATATAGTCTACAGGTGGATTCAGCCCCATCCCACAGTCTATATAGTCTACAGGTGGATTCAGCCCCATCCCATCCCACAGTCTATATAGTCTACAGGTGGATTCAGCCCCATCCCACAGTCTATATAGTCTACAGGTGGATTCAGCTCCATCCCACAGTCTATATAGTCTACAGGTGGATTCAGCCCCATCCCACAGTCTATATAGTCTACAGGTGGATTCAGCCCCATCCCATCCCACAGTCTATATAGTCTACAGGTGGATTCAGCCCCATCCCACAGTCTATATAGTCTACAGGTGGATTCAGCCCCATCCCATCCCACAGTCTATATAGTCTACAGGTGGATTCAGCCCCATCCCACAGTCTATATAGTCTACAGGTGGATTCAGCCCCATCCCACAGTCTATATAGTCTACAGGTGGATTCAGCTCCATCCCATCCCACAGTCTATATAGTCTACAGGTGGATTCAGCTCCATCCCATCCCACAGTCTATATAGTCTACAGGTGGATTCAGCCCCATCCCATCCCACAGTCTATATAGTCTACAGGTGGATTCAGCCCCATCCCATCCCACAGTCTATATAGTCTACAGGTGGATTCAGCCCCATCCCACAGTCTATATAGTCTACAGGTGGATTCAGCCCCATCCCATCCCACAGTCTATATAGTCTACAGGTGGATTCAGCCCCATCCCACAGTCTATATAGTCTACAGGTGGATTCAGCCCTATCCCATCCCACAGTCTATACATTCTTAAGGTAGATTTAAATAATGTAACTGTAACTCACATACAAACAACTGTAGTCATGTATCTCAAGTCTGTCAGATGTATTTTAATCCACCTTAAAAACCTCTTAGATGTAAAGTCCTCTGTTTAAGGTTCTGGTTCCGGTTCTGACCTGACATTTTCCACCGTAGTTTGAAATGGCTTGCATTGAACCGTAACCCTGGTTCCCACGGACACAGTAGTATATGTTCTGAGCCTGTGCGATGTAGGATGTGAAATCTGAAACCACTTGAAGCTGGGAAGTCCCTCCTACTGTTTTAGTCGCACTTCCGACTGTCCATCCTGGTGGAACCCTACCACTGACAAAGCACACGACAGCAATCCATAGGTCGTAGTGCAGAAGGAGCACGTTCAGAGATCCATTTATATCCATTCAACTAAAAATAATTAGTAGATTTTAAACCAAAAAAAAACCTTTCAATATTATTGTGATTCGTTAATTCTAACGAGTTCAGGAAGCCAAGCTAGAGCTCTGCGAGACTTTCACAGCGACGGGGGCAGACGTTTTGATCAAGAGAGACATTTAGAAAAATGCACATTTTCCTCTAATACTAAACATACAAATATGTATTTTACAGTTATAAGGAGGGTGAAATCTTACAGTGAGTAATTTTATAATTTGATTATACTATATTTATCAAGCATATTAAGTCATTCCAAGCCTTATTCATCCAGTGTTGTTGAACAGGAAGTGCATCATATGACATATTTTTCATATTTTTTTAATCATATTTGTACTGTTTACTTGAGCTTATGTCCTCAAAATTGATTAGACCTCAGAAATGTACAACACAAAATTACGAGCAAGGTGATATTTGAACCTTTGTTGTAGTATGTTGTTAGAAGTGCTGTCTTGGTTAAGAACGACTACGCTCTGCTCTCACAGTTGAACACAACATTCAGTCTGGTTCAAGCAAGCGAACGTGTCACTTCTCTCTGGCTCATTCTGACTGTAAGATATATGATTGGTCTGATCCGGAGGAAGCTTGTTGACAAGAAAGACATGACCGCCGTTTGCGTAGGAATGACAACACCTGTTGGGTAGAGGAAATCAACACAGGATGTCCATTTTGATGGGACCATTTTGTGCCCATACCAGTGGAATAACTGAGTCACTTAGAAGACGTCTAAATAGACACTGACTCTGTTAAAGTTATGAGCTCAGTATGTTCGTATGTTAGTCAAGCATACTGCAAGATACTGTAGCTGCTCTATACAGTTCTGTTAATAATTCTACACATAAGATTGTATAATTAAGCAATAAGCCCCTTTGGAGGTGATGGTATATGGCCAATATATCACGGCTAAGGGCTGTTCTTATCCACAACACAACCTGGATGGACACAGCCCTTAGCCCGTGATATATTGGCCATATACCACAAACCCCCGAGGTGCCTTATTGCTATTATAAACTGGTTACCAACGTAATTAGAGCAGTATAAATACATGTTTTGTCATACCTGTGGTATACGCTCTGATATACCACGGCTGTCAGCCAATCAGCATTCAGGTCTGGAACCACGCAGTTTCTAGTATATGACGATCATATGATGAGACATGACCAATAGTTAGTGTTAAAAGGGATTCCAACGGACATACAGCAGCACTTGATAGCTCACCTTTTGCAGCATAGATATATTAAAACACGGATTATAACAGTATTCATACAATATTTCATAGAGCTCAACCCTTCCGTGGTTACTGCTGCTGCGGATTAGGGAAATAGACAGCTAAGCAGATATTTTGATGAAGCAGTTTATGAAAAGATCAGATTCATATTTAACAGCGTATGAAAATAAAGCCTTTTAATGTTAAAGCGTATGAAAATATGCCCCCTTAACTGTAGTAACCGTTAGGCTGCTGATGATTTAGTTAGTGTCAAGTGATACCGTCTGTGTGTGTGTGTGTGTGTGTGTGCGAGCATGTGTCTGTGTGTCCACAGAAGGCACCAAAACTTTCACAGGAACTGGAAGCACAGTGATACAGGCTGTTGATAAAACCACAGCTTGTACTATAGATCGTTTGCAGACGTAAGTTACTGTGTGACTGTACTCATATCACCCAGTGTTAGAGAATTACAGTCTCTCTCTCTCTCTCTCTCTCTCTCTCACACAAACACACACATGCAAACACACACACACACAGAGTCTTGTACAGCTAACCTTGTGGGGACACACAATTCAGTCCCACTAAAAATCCTATTTTCCCAAACCCCTAACCTTAACCCGTACTCTTACCCTAACCTTAACCCTAACCCTAAACATAACTCTTAACCCTAAACATAACTCCTAACCCTAGCCCTAAACCTTAACCCTAACTCCTAACCCTAACCCTTAACCCTAACCATAACTCCTAACCCTAAACCTTAACCCTAACTCCTAACCCTTAACCCTAAACATAACTCTTAACCCTAAACCTTAACCCTAAACATAACTCCTAACCCTAACCCTTAACCCTAACTCCTAACCCTAACCATAACTCCTAACCCTAAACCTTAACCCTAACCCTAAACATAACTACTAACCCTAACACTAAACCTTAACACTAACTCCTAACCCTAACCCTTAACCCTAACTCCTAACCCTAACCCTAACCTTAACCTTAGCTCCTAACCCGTACTCTTACCCTAACCCTAACTCCTAAACCTAACCCTAACTCCTGACCCGTACTCTTACCCTAACCCAAAAACCTAACCTTAACCCTAAAACTAGCCCTAGCTCCTAACCCTTAACATAATTCTAACCCTAACACTAATTATAGTCTTAACCCTAAACCCCCTAAAAAATAGCATTTCACCTTGTGGGGACTTACAAAATGTTGGTCAAATTTGGTCCAATTTTGTTTGTTTACTATTCTTGTGGGGACTTCTGGTCCTCACAAGGATAGTTAAACACGTCCACATGTACGCACGCACGCACGCACGCACGCACACACACACACACACACACACACACAAGGCATCTCGTCACAGCATGCAAATGTTGTGAAAACAGAAGGTGTGGAAGCACATATTTTTACTAAATGGAAAACCTATTTTTTGGGGCGTTGTGGTCCTTGGGAGTATTTTGTGTGTATGCGTGTGTATGTGTGTGTGTGTGTCTATGTGTGGTGCCTCCAGTGTTAAGCTTTACAAGGGGAGAGAGGCTGGTCACTGTCCACTATCTCTGTCCACATACAGCATTTAATTACATTCCCTGTCGGTCCGTATAAATCTGTACAGACCCAATTAAACATAGCCCTTAGCACCCTCATACTCAAATAGTATCAGGCCATGTCTTCACTATATAGCAGAGGAACAACGAGTAAAAATGGGAGGTCCAGTTTCCACTTGAATGTTTAATAATTAATTCAAACACATGACAATCATGAACACTGTAACATTACAATGGGTAATTGTAGTCAAAAAAAAAAAGTGATTGTAGTAGGAATTTGTGATAAATATATGAAAAAATTATTTAATGTATAAAACGACAAAACAAACCAATACAGTGTACATAACATATGCAAACCCATGAATGAATATAGCACAGAGACAAACGTTTTGGAGAACAGTTGTTTTCCTTGGTATGTACTGCATCTAAAGCCGTAGTACATCCCTGTCCTGAAGTGATAATACATGAAACGCAGACATGAGGACAGACAATCTACAATCAAACCACGGAAAAACATCATTTTAATATTTTGGACAATAAGAAAAATACTGCATGATTGCATTGAATAATGTGCTTATCGTTGACTAGTTAAATTATTCTGGTACAACTAGTAGAGGTGATTTTAAAATCGCAAAATGTAATTATTAAACATCCTGATATAGATGATATCAAAAAACACAGTCTTACACTTTAACACTTGTATTTTTATTAACTGTTTGTTTTCTTAAAATGTCCATTCTAAAAATATGTATAATTTACAGCCTTCCATATGTGAAATAAAAACTATGATATAATTGGGTTTTAAAATGTTTATACTAAAATTACTATATTCAAACCAACTTTTAGCTTATGCTGGGAAAAAATGAATTTTGGGCATCTCGCAATTGAATTGCACAAAAACAAAATTAAAAAGTGCAAAAAAAAATACTAATAAATATATTTTTAAGGAAAGGCAAAGGGCACTGTCATATTAAAATATCAATACTATAAATATGTTTTATTTATAAAGAGTAAAAAATGTGTTCTCGCCGTGGAACATTTGGAGATGGCACAGGGGAAAGAGAGGGAACATAAAGCCAATGTGAAGTGTTGTTAGGAGGGAGAGCTGTGTTTGGCCTGGTATGTAAATAACTAACTAGTATGGGTTAATAGCAGCTCTGTGCTCTCAGATTTAACATAACAACAAAATATAAAAACTGTTAGATAGCCTCTTCTACACTTCATCTAAACGAAGTTGATTATCTTACTAAAATGTTATGCAGAAGATTAGACAAGAGACTAAAATGTGTATGAAAAAATAATATCACGGTTTCCTAAAAGATTGTATCTGACCATCAGTGTCATTCCGATCCCTTCCTGTCCACCCAGATAACAAAACAAAGGAATAATTAAGTCAGAGACGACGACGTGCGCGCCCAACCAGTCTCGTGCACACGCATGCCCACCAAATGTGAAAATCCCGGCCCCATTCCCCCTGAAACTGGATGGTTGTTGAACTTATTTTTAGTGTCATTTGATAAGCTTCCCTGGTTGCACAGAGACATCCCACTGACCCAGCCACTGGTCATTGTCTATACTGGTTCCCATCAAAACCGGGCGCGCTTTGTCAGGTTTCGACTCGAATATCCATTTCGCATCTGAAGTACTGTATCCAAAGTGACTGGATCGTTGGAGCCTTTTCTATTCAGCTGCTGCCTTTCCTCCCCCACAGTGCTCCCCTCTCGCTGACATCATTTTGGGATTGGTGTCATGACAGTGCTCTTGAGAAATCTACAACAAATATATATATACATATATACTACCGCTTTTTTTGGTGGTGGGGTCGACGCGTGCGAGGCTTGGTAACATAATTTCTGCAAATGAACAATACTTATCCGTCCGTCGCATCCGTTGCCTTGGTTTTGCGTTTGGGTTTCGGACAGCCAGGGTGCACCAAACCGTCGCCAAGGAGACAGGATGGGATGGCCTCTTTCTCTCCAAATAATATACGTACAGTTGTAGGTCATTCAATGTCAAAAGGCTTAAAAAAAAAAAAGACGATCAAATCTTCACAGGCTGCTGCTTGCTGTTCTCTTTAATTATTTTAATTAAACTTTGATATTCTGCTCGCCAGAGCTAAAGGGCTGAGACTGGAGAGAGGCAGGGAGGCCCTTGGAGAATTGGAGACAGAGGGGGACGGGTAGCAGTGAAGTGGGAGACAGCTGTATCTATATCTTAAAACTCTTCAACTGACTGACTGGCAGGTTTATGGGTTGTGATGTTGTACGCCTTAGTGAGCATACAGCAGATTGCATCAAAACATTGGGGAAACACAGACAAGCACCATGTCAGGGGCTTCAGGCGTCCATCCCTCAAAAGTAGTCAGAGTGGAGAGTTTTGTGGTGGTCTGGTCAGAGATGCTGTCCTGTCCTGGCCCGGCCCGCGGTGGGATAACGCTCTAGTAACTCCCCTTGTCCCCAGTGCATAATGAAAGAAAGGTGTCTTCACAAAACTAAAGGGCAATGTCTTAGCTACTGCTTCCAATACCTTAGGGCATCCTGGCTGTCCACAGTTTGTCATGCGTGTGCACTTCTCAGTGTTAAAATGACAGGATCTCCAGTCAAAGGGGGTCCCGCCGGGCATCTTTCAACGATAGTGTAGGGAGAGAAGTTGGAGAGGCATTGTGACGAGATGTTGCCAAGAGGCGATGGTCTTGTGCACTGTGTGTGGAGGCCCTCTGGGAGTATTGCTACTGCCATGCTAACGGCACAGCCTCACCCGCTCTCTCGCTCTGCATGTTTCTTTTTTAAGATAGCTTCCGTCTGTGTCCATGAAATTAGGTTTTCCACAGAAGGTGCAATATGGTCAGAATATGTTAAGCCTTTAGAGCGCACAAAAAAGCTAACCAGATCAGATCGGCCACGTTTTGTGCCGCACTGTTTATTTGCTTTGGCCTCTTATGAAGTTAAAAACAGGACAAGTTAAAAAAAAATATATAAAGTTATATCCCTGTTATGGAAGGATGGAAATATGAAAATGTTCTTATGAGTAAGATGCTTTTGGATATGACAGGAGATATAATGGAGAAAGAGATTCCACTTTGAGCACAATACTGAGAGAAGGAAATTAATAGTGGTTTTGGACACTTATAGTCTTCTGGATATTAGGTCTTCAAACACATATTTGAATGTTGAAGACGTCCTCCTTTGTGTTTGTCTTCTAACGGTTCTGCACTCGGTTGAAATTAATACATCTTCCCTGAAAAGAGAAACAATAATACATTGTATTAGTCATGGATCAATAACATCCCTCCAAAAATTCCATACATTCATCACTATTGAAAAATAAGTTATTTATAAATTAAACCATTATAATATTTGTTTCAGTTAATATTATTCTAAATTAAATTGCAATATTTTTTTCCCAAAAATGGCAAACACTTTTACAGTAAATCTAATTATTGTAGCATAGCAACACAGTTAAATACTTTTAAAGTAAATCTAATTACTGTAGCATAGAAACACAGTTAAATACTTTTAAAGTAAATCTAATTACTGTAGCATAGAAACACAGTTAAATACTTTTACAGTAAATCTAATTACTGTAGCATAGCAACACAGTTAAATACTTTTAAAGTAAATCTAATTACTGTAGCATAGAAACACAGTTAAATACTTTTACAGTAAATCTAATTACTGTAGCATAGCAACACGGCTAAATATTTCATATGTTGATACATTTCCAGGTCTACAACACATTTGTAGATTTTTCTGCTACAAATTAAAAAATATATACAATAAATGACTTTCATCAGAAACTGAATTTTAATCTTTTTAAAATGTTAATCTATCATATATAATATATATATATATATATATATATAATGTTAAAACGTACTAAATCAAATTCACTGGAAACTTTTATAATTTTACCTATCAATAACATTCCAAATGCTAAAAAATCTTACATTGATATCTATGTTTAGAAGAATTGCCAATGCTCATACTATGTCCAATATTCACCGGATACATAGTGTACTGTACACGTAAATAACATCTTGTTCCACATTGCAAAACTGTTGTAACAGAATGCATTTATGCACAACATGAGGACTCACTCTCACAACTCTTCCTCTATGTACTACTATAGTGTTATTGCTTTACAGCACATGCCACCAACATGGTCACCACGACAACAACATCTCAGTAGAGAGCCCTGACGGTGGTGGTCTCATCCCACTCACCAGGGTCCTGTCTAGGGCAGCATGGGTTAACATGGGGGGTTGGGGTCAATTCTAATTAAAGTCCCTCAGTGATTTGAATTGAAATAGTTTGAAATAATAACTTCTATTATTTTAAAATATATTTTTAATAGATTGATGTTCAACTGTAGAATTGGAATTTCAGTGTTCTAAATTATTTTTCAGTTTTCTTGCACCTTATTTGTGGAACAATCTTCAAAATGTTCTTAAAAGTGATGTTCTGGTGCCTCTCTAGGATATTTTGATGCCTCTCTAGGATGTTTTGGTGCCTCTCTAGGATGTTCTGGTGCCTCTCTAGGATGTTCTGGTGCCTCTCTAGGATGTTCTGGTGCCTCTCTAGGATGTTCTGGTGCCTCTCTAGGATGTTTCGGTGCCTCTCTAGGATGTTCTGGTGCCTCTCTAGGATGTTCTGGTGCCTCTCTAGGATGTTTCGGTGCCTCTCTAGGATGTTTCGGTGCCTCTCTAGGATGTTCTGGTGCCTCTCTAGGATGTTCTGGTGCCTCTCTAGGATGTTCTGGTGCCTCTCTAGGATATTCTGGTGCCTCTCTAGGATATTCTGGTGCCTCTCTAGGGCAATTCAGAAAGCTGATTAGGAACCTTATTAATGAAGAATGAGTTTGTTGTTTTATGACCGTGTTTCCTTTCTGTATTTATGTTTTGACGTGTGCATTTCTGTCATTTCAGTTGTTCTGAATGACTCCCTGTATGACTTCCTGATAAAAATAAAGGTTAAATAAAATTGGAATTGACCCCAATCCTGTTGTGGACCACAGGAGGCCCAGTTGAGCAGCTGTCTCAGCCAGCCTTACTGCTGGGAGGGGAAACAGTCCAGCGATATAGCTCCAGCTCTCACTGGCACCAAGAGGGAGCTCTAGTACAGCTAATATACAGACACCAGCCAAGCCAAGAACACTAGTCCCCTCCCCAACCTGCCACTACCACTGCCACCCTCCCACACCCAGAGACTGAAGCCCAACCGTGACACTGTGCCCTGCACTCCCTCCGTCCGTCCGTCCGTCCCTCTCTCTCTCTCTCTCTTCCTTTAGTTTTCTGTCTCTCCCCCTCCCTCTCGCCTCGCCCCCCCCCCCCCCCCCACACACACACACTCACAGAGACAAAAGCACAACCGTGACATATTGGATGCACTAACCGTGTGGATGCCAATGCAATGACTGAGATGATGTGAGCATCCAAAAACTGCATCCAAATATGATCAAAGATCAGAGACCATTGTAGTCCTACACTGGTGAGTCCAACAGACATTATGGTGGTTGTTGAAATGGTTCAATGTTGCGAGGGGGGGGCAGCCACAACAGTTAGCGGCTCCACACACGGGTTATGCTTGCTAAAATTTGTTTGGACTAGAACTGGGCTTTGGACAAAAGAGAGAATTCTCCTTGTTTTCTCTCTTGAAATCGTGTGTGTGTGTGTGTGTGTGTGTGTGTGTGTGTGTGTGTGTGTGTGGACTTTGCGTCGACCCTCTGTGCCTAATCTCACACAGTCAACAAATAAGGCACATCAGATGCTGTTTTGGCCGCAGACACCAGAGCTGCTAAGTTCACTGGATTTTCTGGGGTTTAAAACGAGAGGGGGACTTTGAAAAAGCTGCTTCCCAGCAGGAGCATTATGTCTGGGGGCTGGGGCTCTGGAAGGGCTGGAGCTGGCTAACTGGGGCTGGAGTATAGTGCTGGAGCTGGCTAACTGGAGCTGGCTAACTGGTGCTGGCTAACTGGGGCTGCATTCCAGCTCCCTTGATCATGTTCACGGTCCACTGAGCTCTGACTTGGCAGTGTGTAATCTACTGTAACTGGGCCAGGTTTCAGAGGCACACACACACACACACACACACACACACACACACACACACACACACACACACACACACACACACACACACACACACGCACGCACACACGCACACACGCACACACGCACACACGCACACACGCACACACACACACAGAGGGAGCGAGGGAGAGATGGTGATGGGCACTGCCCACCTGTGTGTGTGTGTGTCGCTCACCAGATTACAGAGAGCGGGAACAATAGAAAAGTCTACATGTCAGCATGGGATGTCAGAGGAATTTAATCAGACGGATGGATGGACGACTGACTAGATGAAGGAAGGATGGATGAGTAGACATCAGAGGAGGTTGAGAAGTGAAGAGACAAAGGGGGTACAGACAGGGGTGTTTTTTCTCTCCTTGTAGGAGAGAGAGAAGTAGAGAGAGTGTAAGCTACTGTCTGGTGATAAATAGGTACCAAATAAAACCCCTCCATTAGGTTCGGACTGAAAGACATTGGGAGATATTGAGAAGTTAACTTTCTAAACTTCAGATCTGTTACAGAGGCTCGGATGGCGGCATAGCATAGCGTATCCGACTGCACTTCGCACTGCAATACAATATGGCTGTGTTCATGTAGAAATACTGTACAATAGAAAACGGTATTCATAGCTGCAGGTTTGAGATACTTATTCAGTTTTATGATTTTAAGTGTTCTGTCATTTATCTATACAATGAAAATGCAGTATGAACCACGGAGTTGGAAAGAAAGCCTGATTGAGACAATCCCTCAACAGTTTTTTTTTTCTTGCCTTCTCATTTTGAACACACCCTTTCATCAGACAATGGATGTCATTTGGACAGCAACAAATGTGGAGAAAGATGCTGCCAAAATTACTCACTTCTCAGTCATTCTTGCACCAGTATTTATTTTGAAACCTCGCCTTCCTACAATGACCAAGAGGCAGATGCAATTCGAGAGAGTTTAAGCTAGGTTGTCAGTAAGTATAAGCAGAAAACTCAACTGCAATCACATTCACAATCTGCAGTATTCCTAATTTGTTCTAAAACAAGTGCTGTGTTAAGTATTCCGAATGGACAAAACAGATGTTTTTGGCAACAAATCTCCAAATATTTGACCTGACAAGATGTCACCCTGTGTGTACACCTCTTGGCTTATCTGTCCATAGCTTTGGCCTGGCGATGTCAAACCATCTTGGAAGAGGTTTTGTAGTCTCTGCTCCACCATGTTGTCTGGAGCTACGGAGGTCTGCAGCCAGACTTCAGAGAACAAGAACATGTTTGTCGATCAGAGTTTGGGCTGGTTCTTGGGCAAGGCTCCAGAAGTCCGTGTTTGTGAGTGATTTTGTATCCCATCTCTCTCTGAACAGCTTGATTCCCCTCAACAACACTACAAGGATCTGTCTTACACTGTCCAGTTTCTACAGTTCCTACATGAGGGACTGAGACCAATAAAACAAGGTGTATACGGCATCCGTAACAGGAAATCCCTAGCAAGAACACAGCTGAGGGAGTTTATAATATGGACCATTGGAATTAGTCCGACTACGACCTTTTGTGGTTCTTATGTTTGAATAAAATGTCTCAATATAACTTGAATAAAATATTTTATTTTAAATATGACATAGTAAACAATAATTACGGACTATAAAATATTTGTTTGGAAGGAAATGAGAGACTGTAAAAGCTACAATGTGTCCTTTGGCTTTTAGCCACCACTTATATCTATGAAGTTACAAGACTGAATTAAATGAGTGTCTGAAACTTAAATATAATAATTAAAGAACAATTCAACAGTTAAACTTCTTCCCCTTCCCCCCCCCCCTAGAGAAAAAACACTTGCAATACCTCTACAATGGACACATTTCAATGTCCCTGTCTGTCAGTGGAGTCACACATCAGGCATGTGTTCTTGCTTTATCCCCTATCGTCTAGCTACATGAACAAATGAAGAAGTTGAAAATGGAGGGAGGCTGGGGGAAAAGCGCAGCTGCAAGGGGATGGCAGCAGTGCCAGAGATTGAACAACACTCCCTCCCGTCCACACTCAAGGCCCTCATCGGTCCACACAGTCCCTCGCCGGCGCACACACACACACACACACATATACGCACGTACACACACACACACACACATATACGCACGTACACACACACACACACATATACGCACGTACACACACACACATAGCACTGCCATCTGTCCTGTAGGGAAATTAGAGCCACCAAGGCTACAGCCAACAGAATTAAAGCTCACTGACGATCACGCCATTTTGCCTCGTATACAAGCACAAGGTACATGGAAGTAAGTAAACATCAGTGTCTCCACCACCAATAGGAGAGTGTTACCAGAAACAGATATCTGGTAAGCCCCAAAGGACAATATGGTAGAAAGCCCCAAAGGACAATATGGTAGAAAGCCCCAAAGGACATTAGAGTAGAAAGCCCCAAAGGACATTAGAGTAGAAAGCCCCAAAGGACATTAGGGTAGAAAGCCCCAAAGGACAATATGGTAGAAAGCCCCAAAGGACAATACGGTAGAAAGCCCCAAAGGACATTAGAGTAGAAAGCCCCAAAGGACATTAGAGTAGAAAGCCCCAAAGGACATTAGAGTAGAAAGCCCCAAAGGACATTAGGGTAGAAAGCCCCAAAGGACAATACGGTAGAAAGCCCCAAGCTCCCTAATCAAACTGGGAATCCTGTCTAGTCACTGGCAGCTGTGAGGTATCAGTTCAGCTCCCTAATCAAACTGGGAATCCTGTCTAGTCACTGGCAGCTGTGAGGAATCAGTTCAGCTCCCTAATCAAACTGGGAATCCTGTCTAGTCACAGGCAGCTATCAGTTCAGCTCCCTAATCAAACTGGGAATCCTGTCTAGTCACAGGCAGCTATCAGTTCAGCTCCCTAATCAAACTGGGAATCCTGTCTAGTCACTGGTAGCTATCAGTTCAGCTCCCTAATCAAACTGGGAATCCTGTCTAGTCACTGGCAGCTGTGAGGAATCAGTTCAGCTCCCTAATCAAACTGGGAATCCTGTCTAGTCACTGGCAGCTGTGAGGAATCAGGTTCAGCTCCCTAATCAAACTGGGAATCCTGTCTAGTCACTGGCAGCTGTGAGGAATCAGTTCAGCTCCCTAATCAAACTGGGAATCCTGTCTAGTCACTGGCAGCTGTGAGGAATCAGTTCAGCTCCCTAATCAAACGGGGAATCCTGTCTAGTCACTGGCAGCTGTGAGGAATCAGTTCAGCTCCCTAATCAAACTGGGAATCCTGTCTAGTCACTGGCAGCTGTGAGGAATCAGTTCAGCTCCCTAATCAAACTGGGAATCCTGTCTAGTCACTGGCAGATGTGAGGAATCAGTTCAGCTCCCTAATCAAACTGGGAATCCTGTCTAGTCACTGGCAGCTGTGAGGAATCAGTTCAGCTCCCTAATCAAACTGGGAATCCTGTCTAGTCACTGGCAGATGTGAGGAATCAGTTCAGCTCCCTAATCAAACTGGAGATCCTGTCTAGTCACTGGCAGATGTGAGGAATCAGTTCAGCTCCCTAATCAAACTGGGAATCCTGTCTAGTCACAGGCAGCTGTGAGGAATCAGTTCAGCTCCCTAATCAAACTGGGAATCCTGTCTAGTCACTGGCAGCTGTGAGGAATCAGTTCAGCTCCCTAATCAAACTGGGAATCCTGTCTAGTCACTGGCAGCTGTGAGGAATCAGTTCAGCTCCCTAATCAAACGGGGAATCCCGTCTAGTCACTGGCAGATGTGAGGAATCAGTTCAGCTCCCTAATCAAACTGGGAATCCCGTCTAGTCACTGGCAGCTGTGAGGAATCAGTTCAGCTCCCTAATCAAACTGGGAATCCTGTCTAGTCACTGGCAGCTGTGAGGAATCAGTTCAGCTCCCTAATCAAACTGGGAATCCTGTCTAGTCACTGGCAGCTGTGAGGAATCAGTTCAGCTCCCTAATCAAACTGGGAATCCTGTCTAGTCACTGGCAGCTGTGAGGAATCAGTTCAGCTCCCTAATCAAACTGGGAATCCTGTCTAGTCACAGGCAGCTGTGAGGAATCAGTTCAGCTCCCTAATCAAACTGGGAATCCTGTCTAGTCACTGGCAGCTGTGAGGAATCAGTTCAGCTCCCTAATCAAACTGGGAATCCTGTCTAGTCACTGGCAGCTGTGAGGAATCAGTTCAGCTCCCTAATCAAACGGGGAATCCCGTCTAGTCACTGGCAGATGTGAGGAATCAGTTCAGCTCCCTAATCAAACTGGGAATCCCGTCTAGTCACTGGCAGCTGTGAGGAATCAGTTCAGCTCCCTAATCAAACTGGGAATCCTGTCTAGTCACTGGCAGCTGTGAGGAATCAGTTCAGCTCCCTAATCAAACTGGGAATCCTGTCTAGTCACTGGCAGCTGTGAGGAATCAGTTCAGCTCCCTAATCAAACTGGGAATCCTGTCTAGTCACAGGCAGCTGTGAGGAATCAGTTCAGCTCCCTAATCAAACTGGGAATCCTGTCTAGTCACTGGCAGCTGTGAGGAATCAGTTCAGCTCCCTAATCAAACTGGGAATCCTGTCTAGTCACTGGCAGCTGTGAGGAATCAGTTCAGCTCCCTAATCAAACTGGGAATCCTGTCTAGTCACTGGCAGATGTGAGGAATCAGTTCAGCTCCCTAATCAAACTGGGAATCCTGTCTAGTCACTGGCAGCTGTGAGGTATCAGTTCAGCTCCCTAAGATACCGACATGTACAGTAGAGGAACGCTAGCGTTAGATCTGAGCATTGATTAAGACATTGTCTGCGTACCAAACTGAACCCTACTTAATTTATAGTGCACTACTTTTTGACCAGGGCCCTGTATAGGAAAAAGGGCGGCATTTGAGACACACACATTCGATGTTAGAAAGATGTGAGCATTGATTTAAACATGGTGCCGATCTCGCTCTGTAATTCAGATCCCTCTGTCAGGACGAGAAGCCCTTCAGAAGAGCTTTGCTGTGGTAATTTACCGGGACATTAAATACCACCGCTGACACCAAATGTTACAGTCCAAATTGAACCCTTATTCCCTAGATAGTGCACTTATTTAGGTAGTCGTAGGCAGTCCTGTGTGGCTCAGTCGGTAGAGCATGGTGCTTCCAACACACCAAAGGGTTGTGGGTTTGATTCTCACTTGGGCCACCCATATGTAAAATGCATGCATGACTGTAAGTCGCTTTGGATAGAAGAGTCTACTAAATTACTTACTGATATATTATTATTATTAAACAGGAAATGACATCTTTATTTATTTAGTTAATTACATGTTAAGGGGTTTATATCATGACTATTATTGCAGTCCATTTACAGCAGCAGCAGCCTTTCAGAGAAGAGGGTACGCTGGTTCCAATCGACTTACTCCGTGTAAATAAAGTGGCATATGATCAGCAATCAGCTCTGATGACTCCCTGATTGACCTGGGGGACGGAGGGAGTTAGGGATGCCTGCCTGTCTTTGAATCTAGAGCCAGGAGGTAAAAACACAGGCAGACGGCAGCATATAGTCTACAGATTGTTCACGATTGCCTCACATTCTAGTTTGTGACATGGGAACATTTTTACTACAGAGAAGAGAAAGATCCTCCAAACTGACCACCTCATCCTGTATATCACTGTATCAGCACTGTTAGCAGCCAACACTGACATAGATATACTTACTGTATGTTACAGGTTAAAGGTCCAATTCAGCCATTTTCATCTCCAGATCAAATCATTTCTGGTTAATAATTAAGTATCTTAATGTTATTGCTTTCAATTAAAATGGTAAAAAAAAAAAACAGCTTCTTAGCAAAGAGCAATTTCTCAAGCAAGATTTTGGTAGGACTGTCTCGGAGTGTTCTGAGTGAGGAGGGGAAAACTGAAAAATAGCTGTTATTGGCAGAGACGTTTGGAACTCTCTTACTTACTGGTCTATTAAACTATGTACCGAATGGTGATGTCACCAGGCAGGCTAAAACTCCATCCCACCAAAACAGGAGGATATCTTAAACATCTCTTACAATAAAAAGGGCATTAAAATCATTTTAAAAATTCCACAATATTATTCCAACCTCATAGTGTGTAAATATATATGAAACGCATGTACATTACGTTTTTTTGACTGCACTGGGCCTTGGGTTTCAGGACATAACAAGATTGTGTCCTGTATTTTAGGCCTTATCCAGAAAAGAGCATGACTCCAAAAAAAAGAGAAGCAAAAAGATGGTGGGGGGGGCCTCTGACATAAAAAGAAAAGGGGAGCGTTGGACTGCAGAAAAAAGCTCTAAATAAAGGTTACAAATCAGGCATGGCACATGATCGTGCCATACACACAGCACGATGACATGAATGGCCGGGTCATCTTGCCCCATCAGATTTCACTCGTTATTTCCATGATTGTTTGTCCAAGGGCTATGAGGTCAGGCACTCATTTTGTTTGTTCGCACATACAAGATTTACCGCCAAAAACTCACGCCATCCAAACATCCAACACCAGCGTTGCCTGTTTGTTGGGCCGAGGATAAGCTTCATTCTCATGAGCGTACGTTGTACGACGCCACTGCAGCTGTTTCCTGCCCCACCATGTCTCCCATCCCGCCTGCTCGCCGTCTCTTTCCCTCTGGTCTCCCCCCCTCCCCTGGTTTTAGTCAGTCAAAGTAAAGTGCACATCATTGCCAGCTAAGAGCTCTGGGTAGCTCTGCGTAGCAGAAAGGCACAGATGGTACTAATGGAAGAGAAGAAGCCAACTGAGGCACCGGGACTGAGCCACGCCACGCCTCGGCCAAATAGCTCTAGTGGTTATGTATGTCTCTACACCCAGTCCAACCCAAGCCGGCTCCCAGCTCTACCAAGGTTAATTCCAATCCACGGCACCCCAGCATAAAGAATTAAGAATGATGAAATAATCATAACAGAAGGGGAGGAGTGGAGAAAGGGGGGGGACTGACTGGAAGCATGCCAAGAGGATCAGATGGAGCTTGGATGGTGGGATTGGTACTTGGGTAGCTAGCGACTAGCGACATACTGGAGTGTATGAAGAATAAAAGAACATGCCAATTCACAAAACAACAGGGATTTATTCCCAACCCATCTCTCAGTTAGGAAACTGGCTCAGTTTCTAACTGTGTGACCGAGGACGTTGTGTTCAAATACAGAGATCTGCATCACACGCTACTACTACTTTGACTTGTATAGCGTTAATTATATAACTCGTTTTAATCTAGCACTACAGAGAACATGACCAAGCTGCTTGTGATGGGTTCAATAACCGGTTGGTACCATTACCATTGACCCAGTGGTAATGAGGCGTAATCAGATTCCCAAGACATGGGTATAATGCTACCTTGTATGACAACGTTTAGGAAAACCCTGGTAATAGACAGAGCGAACTAAACAGTCTCCGTCCTTCCTATCAGGATGACGTTTCCCTTTCCTTTGTCGTGACCCTGCAGATGAACATTCAACACACACAGGACAGGCCCAGTAGGCTCATCTGTACTGTTTTAATTCATCCACCCCCCCCCCCCCCACACACAGACCCAGAGACTGAGAGATATACCAAAACCATACGCTTACATAAAGCCTACCAGTGTAACCCCGACCACCAACCCCCAACCACCAGCAAAACCCAGCTGATTTGCATAATGTTGATATGTAAGAAGAAGAAGATAAAACATGCATATGGAATGCTTTCCTCATCTGTTGGGGGGGGTCAAAGGGTGTTTCCGTAGCTAACGCCGGCGAAAAGATCGCACTACCCCAAACATCTTCCCACGGCTATGGGTGTTTCCACACAAATGTCTAACTGTGAGTGAATTTAATAAAAACATAAAGTACTGAAAGAGAGAGAGAGACAGAGAGAGAGAGAGAGACAGACAGAGAGAGAGAGAGAGGTCGAGACAGAGAGATCGAGACAGAGAGACAGAAAGAGAGAGAGACAGAAAGAGAGAGAGACAGAGAGACAGAGTGTGCGTGTGTGTATGTGTATGCTTACACACTTGTGTGTATCTGTGAGCCTGTGTGTGTGAGCCCATTCCCTGTTCCCTCCAACAGAGAGCCAGCGTTCCTCCAGTGGTGCTGGATGAGGGTCACATGCAATCTGAGCTGAGGGAAGAGGCGCCGCGGTACATGCGACAGGACAGGGAGGCCCCGTAATTGGAGTGAGCTGTCAAGACAATGCGGCACGTGTGAGGTGGAGACACTGTGTGTGTGTGTGTGTGCGTGTGTGTGTGTGTGACTGCCACTGTGCTGCATGGCGGGGCACGTGCCAGGGCGGCTGGCCCCCCCCATGGGGTGGCACATATTAAGTCCCTGATGAGGCTAATGCAGGGAGAAATGGCTCTGGAAAACAGCCCAAACACAGGTCAAAGGGTAACACGGTTTAGGAAGGAAGCAGGGCTGCAGCCACAACAACCTCAATGTAGATGTTTAGGAAGTATAAGAATATTTTGTAGATAAATACACAACGCAGAGGATGAGAGGACTAAAAACTAGAGTACTAATGGTCAATAGCGTATTGTAAATAGGAGTTGGGTTTTCAGTCCAACAGCTGTATAGAATCTGTGGAATGTCACTCCTGAACTCAGAGCTACATGTCCTACGTTCTGTACATTGAGTCTGGAGCAGGATACTTGTTATTTGGACATTGACCCAGTGGTACTACAAGGACTTCTGATTGGTCAAACCCAGGCTAGGGTGGGGGGGGTTATAAGTGGCATTCCTTTGTTCAGTTGAGAAAAGCTGAGGACAGGGGAGACTGAAAATCTACCTCCCAGCATAACATCTTGATTTGTCCTTCTCAAACAAACCTATTTTTCTACCCCCTGATTTGCTTTGGAGTTTGTGTTATTGAAGAATAACATAAATTGCTAACAAAAAGAAGCAGAGCTGTAGCCACTACAACCTCAATGTAGAAGGCTACACACTGTACAGGGTTGATGTGAAACTAATTAACGATACGGGTTAGTTTAGAGGTTGACAAAGTAGGTCTTCAGTTTTACATTTTTTTTATCTTTTGATAAGATTCATAGATTTTCTTTTCACAGAAGCAAAGGACCAATCACAAGTTTGTCTTTTCTCCAAGGTTGACTTTGTGTTCCTGTTTTGGTGGTGACATTATGAACGTATTTTTCCCAGATGTTTTTCATGTTTGAAGCGTTAATTGTGATATGAATATTCATATTTATACCCTGCTTATTTAGTTAACAATTGAGAAAATAATTGTTCTTTTTGTCCCCAAAATGCTTGGGAACACCTCATGTTCGATACAAGGCTATCTATCGTTGATACTGTAAAACCCTTAACATGCAATTATCTAAATAAATAAAAGATCTAATTTCGTGTTTAACAAATTGTTCATCAACAAATGATTCAAAATGCATTTCTTGAACAATTTCAATGCTAATGATGTTCCAACATGAATCGCTAAAACCATGCCACATTGTCAAACAAATACAGATGACATGATTAACTAGATCATGAGACTGTTAAAACAAAAGAATTAAATCTGGTAATTAGCAGAAATCACAGACACAATAGAGTTAATTGCACTGGTAATAATGGGTTAATTTCTCAGTTGAAATTGAATCTCTTTGTTGATATGTGGATATCTATAACAAGATATTTATCTGATAACATCTATCAAATCATCTCACTGGACTGAAAGCACAAAGGGAACAATTTATTTCCTTTCATTATAAACTCTATTTAAGTAAGATAATCTCAACACATGAAATACAACGTAGGTTTATAATACATTTTATAATTCAAGAGTGTGTGCCTGTGTGTGTGTGTGTGTGTTCCTCTGCAAAGCCCATGTCTTCCCAGTTCAACTCACATTAACCCACTTCTCACAGTTGGTCCAGAAACAACAGCCTCCCTTTTAATCTAGTGTAAAAGGCCTGGAGCCTGGAGCTGGTTTTATCACAATGTTATACTTCCACCATCACCTGGAGCTGGTTGTATCATGATGTTATATCTCTACCATCACCTGGAGCTGGTTCTATCATGATGTTATATCTCTACCATCACCTGGAGCTGGTTCTATCATGATGTTATATCTCTACCATCACCTGGAGCTGGTTCTATCATGATGTTATATCTCTACCATCACCTGGAGCTGGTTCTATCATGATGTTATATCTCTACCATCACCTGGAGCTGGTTCTATCATGATGTTATATCTCTACCATCACCTGGAGCTGGTTCTATCATGATGTTATATCTCTACCATCACCTGGAGCTGGTTCTATCATGATGTTATATCTCTACCATCACCTGGAGCTGGTTCTATCATGATGTTATATCTCTACCATCACCTGGAGCTGGTTCTATTACAATGTTATACTTCCACCATCACCTGGAGCTGGTTCTATCATGATGTTATATCTCTACCATCACCTGGAGCTGGTTCTATCATGATGTTATATCTCTACCATCACCTGGAGCTGGTTCTATCATGATGTTATATCTCCACCATCACCTGGAGCTGGTTTTATCACAATGTTATACTTCCACCATCACCTGGAGCTGGTTGTATCATGATGTTATATCTCTACCATCACCTGGAGCTGGTTCTATCATGATGTTATATCTCTACCATCACCTGGAGCTGGTTCTATCATGATGTTATATCTCTACCATCACCTGGAGCTGGTTCTATTACAATGTTATACTTCCACCATCACCTGGAGCTGGTTCTATCATGATGTTATATCTCTACCATCACCTGGAGCTGGTTCTATCATGATGTTATATCTCTACCATCACCTGGAGCTGGTTCTATCATGATGTTATATCTCCACCATCACCTGGAGCTGATTTTATCACAATGTTATACTTCCACCATCACCTGGAGCTGGTTGTATCATGATGTTATATCTCTACCATCACCTGGAGCTGGTTCTATCATGATGTTATATCTCTACCATCACCTGGAGCTGGTTCTATCATGATGTTATATCTCTACCATCACCTGGAGCTGGTTCTATTACAATGTTATACTTCCACCATCACCTGGAGCTGGTTCTATCATGATGTTATATCTCTACCATCACCTGGAGCTGGTTCTATTATGATGTTATATCTCTACCATCACCTGGAGCTGGTTCTATCATGATGTTATATCTCTACCATCACCTGGAGCTGGTTCTATCATGATGTTAAATCTCTACATCACCTGGAGCTGGTTCTATCATGATGTTATATCTCTACCATCACCTGGAGCTGGTTCTATCATGATGTTATATCTCTACCATCACCTGGAGCTGGTTCTATCATGCTGTTATATCTCTACCATCACCTGGAGCTGGTTCTATCATGATGTTATATCTCTACCATCACCTGGAGCTGGTTCTATCATGATGTTATATCTCTACCATCACCTGGAGCTGGTTCTATCATGCTGTTATATCTCTACCATCACCCAGCAGTCATCACATTATTTACTACTCACGTCAACATGCGGCTTGATAAGCATATTTTCCACAAGATGTTTAAATCACCAAGTCTTTCCTTCCACCCAACACAATACAGCAGGGTGTGTGTGTGTGTGTGTGTGTGTGTGTGTGTGTGTGTGTGTGTATCGGTTAATATTTACACCCTAGCTAGTTTACAGCCTTACATAAATAATCACTTTTCAGTGGTAAAATTTAAGGCTGAATTTAGCACTAAGACAGACTGGAATTGTAAATAATTTCAGGCCAGCTCTTCCTAACATGAATCAGATATGTGGACTATTTGCTAAATAAGCATAACCTGTTTGGAATATACCATAACCTTAACTATACAGGGTACAGTCGGTGACTACCCAGCAAACCGGGAACATTCTTAGAACATGAGCTAAGATTCCCCTTAAGTTCTAGTTAGAGTTTTATAGAATGTTTTTGATAACAAAATGTTTTTATTTTTCAAACAATTTTTTAAATGAAATAACTTTGGAATGTTCTCCTAACAATCACTAAACTGTTGTGGATAACATCTGTAACAACCACCAACGATCATTCCCCCAAATTTCTCATTAGGTTTCCAGATTATATAATAACACAATGTAACAGTAATATTTTCCCAGCAAACTAAAATTGGTTCTGTGAAAGTTCCCAGAACGTTCGATAGGTTTGCGGAAAATGTTGTCTTGACACAAAATCGGTCTATTCGTGGTGATGATTATAGAATGTTTCTAGAAAACATTCACCTCATGTTGCATGTACGTTCCCAGAATGTTTCATTAGGTTGTGGGAACAGTCTAATGAGAACATTGTATGAATGTTAGGACATTTTGTCTTTATTTCATCCAAATGTATAAATCTAGTCAGAAATGCAGAATTTAGACTAACTGTAAAAATGTAATGTTTCAACTTTTTTTTTTTAAATGCTCCAGATATATTTCCTACTTTGAGACGCTTGAAATGACCCCCTGGTTAATTTTCTACATCTGAAAAGCAAAAGTGATCCTAGATCAGCACTCATGATCTTGGATACCTTGTAAATATGGGCCCGGAAGTACACAGCATATTAAGAGGACGGGTGAAGTGATGGTGAATAACCCAGTTGCCAGTATTTCCCTGGGATAGTTATGTCTGAGAAGGTTAAAAAGGAAGCATGGAATTCCTGATTGACCATACTGCCATGGCGACCATACTGAAAACATAACATGTAGAAGAGCTTCTCTGGTGACGCAGAGGGTAAAACCTGCCTCGAAATCCAAACATTTCAGGTTCAAACCCCAAATGCAGATTGTCAAGTGTATTAAACATGACTGTTTGTGTATGATTAAATGCTGTTCAAATGTCCTATGAATTAAATTAAAATGCCACGTGTACATCAACTACAATACAGTCCTAAAATGCGAATTGCAATTAAATCTGTAGAGAAACACAATGGGGATGTATTCCAGTCTATAGAGAAACATAATGGGGATGTATTCCAGTCTGGGTAGAAACATAATGGGGATGTATTCCAGTCTATAGAGAAACATAATGGGGATGTATTCCAGTCTATAGAGAAACATAATGGGGATGTATTCCAGGCTGGGTAGAAACACAATGGGGATGTATTCCAGTCTGGGTAGAAACACAATGGGGATGTATTCCAGTCTATAGAGAAACATAATGGGGATGTATTCCAGTCTGGATATAAACATAATGGGGATGTATTCCAGTCTATAGAGAAACATAATGGGGATGTATTCCAGTCTATAGAGAAACATAATGGGGATGTATTCCAGTCTGGATAGAAACATAATGGGGATGTATTCCAGTCTGGATAGAAACATAATGGGGATGTATTCCAGTCTATAGAGAAACATAATGGGGATGTATTCCAGTCTATAGAGAAACATAATGGGGATGTATTCCAATCTGGGTAGAAACACAATGGGGATGTATTCCAGTCTATAGAGAAACATAATGGGGATGTATTCCAGTCTATAGAGAAACATAATGGGGATGTATTCCAGTCTATAGAGAAACATAATGGGGATGTATTCCAGTCTATAGAGAAACATAATGGGGATGTATTCCAGTCTATAGAGAAACATAATGGGGATGTATTCCAGTCTATAGAGAAACATAATGGGGATGTATTCCAGTCTGGATATAAACATAATGGGGATGTATTCCAGTCTGGATAGAAACACAATGGGGGATGTATTCCAGTCTATAGGGAAACATAATGGGGATGTATTCCAGTCTGGATATAAACATAATGGGGATGTATTCCAGTCTGGATAGAAACACAATGGGGGATGTATTCCAGTCTATAGGGAAACATAATGGGGATGTATTCCAGTCTGGATATAAACATAATGGGGATGTATTCCAATCTGGATAGAAACACAATGGGGGATGTATTCCAGTCTATAGGGAAACATAATGGGGATGTATTCCAGTCTGGATATAAACACAATGGGGATGTATTCCAGTCTGGATAGAAACATAATGGGGATGTATTCCAGTCTGGATAGAAACATAATGGGGATGTATTCCAGTCTATAGAGAAACATAATGGGGATGTATTCCAGTCTGGATAGAAACATAATGGGGATGTATTCCAGTCTATAGAGAAACATAATGGGGATGTATTCCAGTCTATAGAGAAACATAATGGGGATGTATTCCAGTCTGGATATAAACATAATGGGGATGTATTCCAGTCTATAGAGAAACATAATGGGGATGTATTCCAGTCTATAGGGAAACATAATGGGGATGTATTCCAGTCTGGGTAGAAACACAATGGGGATGTATTCCAGTCTATAGAGAAACATAATGGGGATGTATTCCAGTCTATAGAGAAACATAATGGGGATGTATTCCAGTCTGGATAGAAACATAATGGGGATGTATTCCAGTCTGGATAGAAACATAATGGGGATGTATTCCAGTCTATAGAGAAACATAATGGGGATGTATTCCAGTCTGGATAGAAACATAATGGGGATGTATTCCAGTCTGGATAGAAACATAATGGGGATGTATTCCAGTCTATAGAGAAACATAATGGGGATGTATTCCAGTCTATAGAGAAACATAATGGGGATGTATTCCAGTCTGGATAGAAACATAATGGGGATGTATTCCAGTCTGGATAGAAACATAATGGGGATGTATTCCAGTCTATAGAGAAACATAATGGGGATGTATTCCAGTCTATAGAGAAACACAATGGGGATGTATTCCAATCTGGAGGGAAACATAATGGGGATGTATTCCAGTCTGGGTAGAAACACAATGGGGATGTATTCCAGTCTATAGAGAAACATAATGGGGATGTATTCCAGTCTGGATAGAAACATAATGGGGATGTATTCCAGTCTATAGAGAAACATAATGGGGATGTATTCCAATCTGGAGGGAAACATAATGGGGATGTATTCCAGTCTGGGTAGAAACACAATGGGGATGTATTCCAGTCTATAGAGAAACATAATGGGGATGTCTTCCAGTCTGGGTAGAAACACAATGGGGATGTATTCCAGTCTATAGAGAAACATAATGGGGATGTATTCCAGTCTGGATAGAAACATAATGGGGATGTATTCCAGTCTATAGAGAAACATAATGGGGATGTATTCCAATCTGGATAGAAACATAATGGGGATGTATTCCAGTCTATAGAGAAACATAATGGGGATGTATTCCAGTCTATAGAGAAACATAATGGGGATGTATTCCAGTCTGTAGAGAAACACAATGGGGATGTATTCCAGTCTATAGAGAAACATAATGGGGATGTATTCCAGTCTATAGAGAAACATAATGGGGATGTATTCCAGTCTATAGAGAAACATAATGGGGATGTATTCCAGTCTGTAGAGAAACACAATGGGGATGTATTCCAGTCTATAGAGAAACATAATGGGGATGTATTCCAGTCTATAGAGAAACATAATGGGGATGTATTCCAGTCTATAGAGAAACATAATGGGGATGTATTCCAGTCTATAGAGAAACATAATGGGGATGTATTCCAGTCTATAGAGAAACATAATGGGGATGTATTCCAGTCTATAGAGAAACATAATGGGGATGTATTCCAGTCTGGATAGAAACATAATGGGGGATGTATTCCAGTCTGGATAGAAACATAATGGGGATGTATTCCAGTCTATAGAGAAACATAATGGGGATGTATTCCAGTCTGGATAGAAACATAATGGGGATGTATTCCAGTCTATAGAGAAACATAATGGGGATGTATTCCAGTCTGGATAGAAACACAATGGGGATGTATTCCAGTCTGGGTAGAAACACAATGGGGATGTATTCCAGTCTATAGAGAAACATAATGGGGATGTATTCCAGTCTATAGAGAAACATAATGGGGATGTATTCCAGTCTATAGAGAAACATAATGGGGATGTATTCCAGTCTATAGAGAAACATAATGGGGATGTATTCCAGTCTATAGAGAAACATAATGGGGATGTATTCCAGTCTATAGAGAAACATAATGGGGATGTATTCCAGTCTGGGTAGAAACATAATGGGGGATGTATTCCAGTCTGGATAGAAACATAATGGGGATGTATTCCAGTCTGGGTAGAAACATAATGGGGATGTATTCCAGTCTATAGAGAAACATAATGGGGATGTATTCCAGTCTATAGAGAAACATAATGGGGATGTATTCCAGTCTGGGTAGAAACATAATGGGGATGTATTCCAGTCTGGATAGAAACATAATGGGGATGTATTCCAGTCTATAGAGAAACATAATGGGGATGTATTCCAGGCTGGGTAGAAACACAATGGGGATGTATTCCAGGCTGGGTAGAAACACAATGGGGATGTATTCCAGTCTATAGAGAAACATAATGGGGATGTATTCCAGTCTGGATAGAAACATAATGGGGGATGTATTCCAGTCTATAGAGAAACATAATGGGGATGTATTCCAGTCTGGAGAGAAACATAATGGGGATGTATTCCAGTCTATAGAGAAACATAATGGGGATGTATTCCAGTCTATAGGGAAACATAATGGGGATGTATTCCAGTCTATAGAGAAACATAATGGGGATGTATTCCAGTCTATAGGGAAACATAATGGGGATGTATTCTAATCTATAGAGAAACATAATGGGGATGTATTCCAGTCTATAGAGAAACATAATGGGGATGTATTCCAGTCTGTAGAGAAACACAATGGGGATGTATTCCAGTCTATAGAGAAACATAATGGGGATGTATTCCAGTCTATAGAGAAACACAATGGGGATGTATTCCAGTCTGGATAGAAACATAATGGGGATGTATTCCAGTCTATAGAGAAACATAATGGGGGATGTATTCCAGTCTATAGAGAAACATAATGGGGATGTATTCCAGTCTATAGAGAAACACAATGGGGATGTATTCCAGTCTGGATAGAAACATAATGGGGATGTATTCCAGTCTATAGAGAAACATAATGGGGGATGTATTCCAGTCTATAGAGAAACACAATGGGGATGTATTCCAGTCTGGATAGAAACATAATGGGGATGTATTCCAGTCTATAGAGAAACATAATGGGGATGTTTTCCAGTCTGGATAGAAACATAATGGGGATGTATTCCAGTCTGGGTAGAAACATAATGGGGGATGTATTCCAGTCTATAGAGAAACATAATGGGGATGTATTCCAGTCTATAGAGAAACATAATGGGGATGTATTCCAGTCTATAGAGAAACATAATGGGGATGTATTCCAGTCTATAGGGAAACATAATGGGGATGTATTCCAGGCTGGGTAGAAACACAATGGGGATGTATTCCAGTCTATAGAGAAACATAATGGGGATGTATTCCAGGCTGGGTAGAAACACAATGGGGATGTATTCCAGTCTATAGAGAAACATAATGGGGATGTATTCCAGGCTGGGTAGAAACATAATGGGGATGTATACCAGTCTATAGAGAAACATAATGGGGATGTATTCCAGTCTATAGAGAAACATAATGGGGATGTATTCCAGTCTATAGGGAAACATAATGGGGATGTATTCCAGTCTATAGAGAAACATAATGGGGATGTATTCCAATCTGGAGGGAAACATAATGGGGATGTATTCCAGTCTGGATAGAAACATAATGGGGATGTATTCCAGTCTATAGAGAAACATAATGGGGATGTATTCCAGTCTATAGAGAAACATAATGGGGATGTATTCCAGTCTATAGAGAAACATAATGGGGATGTATTCCAGTCTATAGGGAAACATAATGGGGATGTATTCCAGTCTATAGGGAAACATAATGGGGATGTATTCCAGTCTATAGAGAAACATAATGGGGATGTATTCCAGTCTATAGAGAAACATAATGGGGATGTATTCCAGTCTATAGAGAAACATAATGGGGATGTATTCCAGTCTATAGGGAAACATAATGGGGATGTATTCCAGTCTATAGAGAAACACAATGGGGATGTATTCCAGTCTGGATAGAAACATAATGGGGATGTATTCCAATCTGTAGAGAAACACAATGGGGATGTATTCCAGTCTGGATAGAAATATAATGGGGATGTATTCCAGTCTATAGAGAAACATAATGGGGATGTATTCCAGTCTATAGAGAAACATAATGAGGATGTATTCCAGTCTATAGAGAAACATAATGGGGATGTATTCCAGTCTGGAGGGAAACATAATGGGGATGTATTCCAGTCTGGATAGAAACATAATGGGGATTATTCTAGTCTATAGAGAAAATAATGGGGATGTATTCCAGTCTGGATAGAAACATAATGGGGATGTATTCCAATCTATAGAGTAGCAGTAGGATACAGAAGTAGTAGACTGCAGTAGGACACAGAAGTTGTAGACTGCAGTAGGAAACAGAAGTAGTAGACAGCAGTAGGAAACAGAAGTAGTAGACTGCAGTAGGAAACAGAAGTAGTAGACTGCAGTAGGAAACAGAAGTAGTAGACTGCAGTAGGAAACAGAAGTAGTAGACTGCAGTAGGAAACAGAAGTAGTAGACAGCAGTAGGAAACAGAAGTAGTAGACTGCAGTAGGAAACAGAAGTAGTAGACTGCAGTAGGAAACAGAAGTAGTAGACTGCAGTAGGAAACAGAAGTAGTAGACTGCAGTAGGAAACAGAAGTAGTAGACAGCAGTAGGAAACAGAAGTAGTAGACTGCAGTAGGAAACAGAAGTAGTAGACTGCAGTAGGAAACAGAAGTAGTAGACTGCAGTAGGAAACAGAAGTAGTAGACTGCAGTAGGAAACAGAAGTAGTAGACTGCAGTAGGAAACAGAAGTAGTAGACAGCAGTAGGAAACAGAAGTAGTAGACTGCAGTAGGAAACAGAAGTAGTAGACAGCAGTAGGAAACAGAAGTAGTAGACTGCAGTAGGAAACAGAAGTAGTAGACAGCAGTAGGAAACAGAAGTAGTAGACTGCAGTAGGAAACAGAAGTAGTAGACTGCAGTAGGAAACAGAAGTAGTAGACTGCAGTAGGAAACAGAAGTAGTAGACTGCAGTAGGAAACAGAAGTAGTAGACTGCAGTAGGAAACAGAAGTAGAAGACAGCAGTAGGAAACAGAAGTAGTAGACAGCAGTAGGAAACAGAAGTAGTAGACAGCAGTAGGAAACAGAAGTAGTAGACAGCAGTAGGAAACAGAAGTAGAAGACAGCAGTAGGAAACAGAAGTAGTAGACAGCAGTAGGAAACAGAAGTAGTAGACAGCAGTAGGAAACAGAAGTAGTAGACAGCAGTAGGAAACAGAAGTAGTAGGCAGCAGTAGGAAACAGAAGTAGTAGACTGCAGTAGGAAACAGAAGTAGAAGACAGCAGTAGGAAACAGAAGTAGTAGACTGCAGTAGGACACAGAAGTAGTAGACTGCAGTAGGAAACAGAAGTAGTAGACTGCAGTAGGAAACAGAAGTAGTAGACTGTAGTAGGAAACAGAAGTAGAAGACAGCAGTAGGAAACAGAAGTAGTAGACAGCAGTAGGAAACAGAAGTAGTAGACTGCAGTAGGACACAGAAGTAGTAGACTGCAGTAGGACACAGAAGTAGTAGACAGCAGTAGACGCGACTCCTCGTCACCGGTGTAGTCCAGACTCCGCTAGACCAGATTCCAGAGCAACCCACCACAACAGCTTCTCCTCAGCTTCTGAAGCCGCTCACACCTCAGTGTGTGTTTTTCCCCCACGACACCTCTGGCTGAGAACCCCTTGCCCTTTGTTGGCGTAGTCGGGGCTAGTCGCCATAACACTCCTCAGGGTGGAGAAGGGACTAATGAAGACGCTCGGTAGGTGTCACACTCAAATCCTTCCTGAAAACACAACATTCACGTCCCACGTCAACATGGACATTTAAGTTGTGCTACAGAAGCTATAGTGATAACCGCTAGCCTATAGATAGCCTAGCTATAACCGCTAGCCTATAGATAGCCTAGCTATAACCGCTAGCCTATAGACACCTCAGTGTGTCTATAGTGTGTCTATAGCCTATAGATAGCCTAGCTATAACCGCTAGCCTATAGATAGCCTAGCTATAACCGCTAGCCTATAGATAGCCCAGCTATAACCGCTAGCCTATAGATAGCCCAGCTATAACCGCTAGCCTATAGATAGCCCAGCTATAACCGCTAGCCTATAGATAGCCCAGCTATAACCGCTAACCTATAGATAGCCCAGCTATAACCGCTAGCCTATAGATAGCCTAGCTATAACCGCTAACCTATAGATAGCCTAGCTATAACCGCTAGCCTATAGATAGCCTAGCTATAACCGCTAGCCTATAGATAGCCTAGCTATAACCGCTAGCCTATAGATAGCCTAGCTATAACTGCTAACCTATAGATAGCCTAGCTATAACTGCTAACCTATAGGTAGCCTATAGATAGCCTAGCTATAACCGCTAGCCTATAGATAGCTATAACCGCTAGTCTATAGATAGCCTAGCTATAACCGCTAGCCTATAGATATTCTAGCTATAACCGCTAGCCTATAGATAGCCTAGCTATAACCGCTAGCCTATAGAAGACCTGATTGTAGTAGGCCATGTCTGCCACTAGTTCTGGTCTCTGGGTAGGTGGTTGATGTCAGCGTATGATGGGACTAGCTAGCCATCGCTGACGATAACATTGCAAATAAGTGTTGTATACTGCTTTCATGTGTTATTCTCTGGTATTGTCCATTTTTTTTTAATAGTAAAAAAATCTTTACCCCCAACCAAAAAAATACCTGATTAATTGCTATACTGTCCTGGTCCATGCCAAAACAGCACCTATGGACTTGAATCAACTCTGTGTTGGTCAGAGGAACTCACAGCGTGGAGAGCACTGCTTTACCTCACAGCTCCCCCTCTCTCTGGCCTCCCCAGGGCCCAATGGTGCAAATAAGTTTGGCAGGCTAACACACACACACACACACACACACACACACACACACACACACACACACACACACACACACACACACACACACGCAACGGCCATGCGAGGTTGAAGGGCGGCACTGTCAATTACAACAGTTGTTTGTTTGGAGAAAGGGTGTGAACCGCTGCTTGAAAAGACCTTTCAAATCAATTAAAGGTCTCACGCTGAAAAAGACGCCCGCGCTAAAGGCCAGCTTGGCCTGGTCTGAGCTGTGCTAAGCTGAAAGAATTTTGGCCAGAGCTGAGCTGAGCTGAAGGAACTTGGCCCAAGTGTTTGTGAGGGATAGTATGAATCAGAATGTTACTGCAAGCCAACTGTCATTAGCATGAGGAGGGTTGTTCTCTAACATCAGCAGAATGGAGGCAGTGAGAGCTGCATACGGGCCTGAGACATAGTGTCACATCGGGGATAGGGGTGCTCTGTTCAATGTAACACAGACCATAGCTTTTTCCCCCCATTGGGTGTTGAGACATGCCACGTATCAGATACAGTTAGATGCCTGTGTGTGAGAGATTATAGACCATTTCTGTGGACAGTACGATGCCATTTTTAAAGGAGGCACCACTGTCCCATCATATGATCTATAGATGGGGCTGCAGATGCATTCTGGAAACTACAATGAACAGAATGAAACTATTTGCTTTAACAGGAAACATTTATGTACGCTGACACAGTGTACTTCACTGAGAGCAGTATGGAATCGAGTACATACTTTGCATAAAGTAGAGAAAATAAATGAACTAGTGTTCTCCTAGGCTGTCCCTCTAGGGTCAAACGCAACCGAGGCCATGGCCTTGTGCTTATACAGATGTTATAGTCATGACTTTAGAGCTTTTAGATTGTTCCTCTAACCAAACAGGACATGTATCCACTCACTCACTCACTCACTCACTCACTCACTCACTCACTCACTCACTCACTCACTCACTCACTCACTCACTCACTCAACTCACTCAACTCACTCACTCAACTCACTCAACTCACTCACTCAACTCACTCACTCAACTCACTCACTCAACTCACTCACTCAACTCACTCACTCAACTCACTCACTCAACTCACTCACTCAACTCACTCACTCAACTCACTCACTCAACTCACTCACTCTCTCTCTCAATGCATAGAGAGCAAACACAGTTCATTCTGCTATGGGACAAGATGGTGCATGGTACTGGCGCTGGCTTTGACGGCCCAGCTTGGTGACACAGTGTGTGTGTTTGTGTGTATGCACCTGTGTGTGTGTGTGTGTGTGTGTGTGTGTGTGTGTGTGTATACACGCCTCTCTCTCTGTCTGTGTGTGTGTGTACAAGTGTGTAAGCCTGTTAAATGTAGTCTGACACGCAGTCATTATTCTAATGTGCTGCATCCCAGACTAAACAGGACTGGCCTGGTGCTGCATCCCAGACTAAACAGGACTGGCCTGGTGCTGCATCCCAGACTAAACAGGACTGGCCTGGTGCTGCATCCCAGACTAAACAGGACTGGCCTGGTGCTGCATCCCAGACTAAACAGGACTGGCCTGGTGCTGCATCCCAGACTAAACAGGACTGGCCTGGTGCTGCATCCCAGACTAAACAGGACTGGCCTGGCTTAGGGTGTCATATAGGAGTCATTACTGCTGACAGGGGCTGTTGCATTTAGGTGTGTGTGTGTGTGTGTGTGCTTTTGCTCGTGCTTGGGTGTACACGCTTCAACATCTTGTCTAATCCTAGACGGGCTGCCCCTTGTGTAGTTATCTACCGGTTCACCGCCGGGCCGTGGGGAGGAGGGGGGGTGGGGGGGATCTTAGTGTAACTCAACAATTGACCAAATAACCTGGCAAAAAACCTGGCAAGTAACCTGGCAAAGAACCTGGCAAAGAACCTGGTAAGTAACCTGGCAAAGAACCTGGCAAAGAACCTGGTAAGGAACCTGGCAAAGAACCTGGAAATGCAATTGTATTAACGATCCCATTGTACTAACGAGCCCTTATAAAACATTCAGCCCTTTATACTGCTGCTATACCTGATTGTCCAAACAACGTGCAAAGGTTTTCATAACAAAGACGACATCCTGGTTACACACAGTGACGACATCCTGGTTACACACAGTGATGACATCCTGGTTACACACAGTGAGGACATCCTGGTTATACACAGTGACGACATCCTGGTTACACACAGTGACGACATCCTGGTTACACACAGTGAGGACATCCTGGTTATACACAGTGATGACATCCTGGTTATACACAGTGATGACATCCTGGTTACACACAGTGATGACATCCTGGTTACACACAGTGACGACATCCTGGTTACACACAGTGACGACATCCTGGTTACACACAGTGACGACATCCTGGTTACACACAGTGACGACATCCTGGTTATACACAGTGACGACATCCTGGTTACACACAGTGACGACATCCTGGTTATTGATGTCACTTCAATCAGTGTAGATGAAGGGGAGGAGACAGGTCAAAGCAGGATTTTTAAGCCTTGAGACAATTGAGACATGGATTGTGTATGTGCCATTCAGAGGGTGAGTGGGCAAGACAAAAGACTTAAGTGCTTTTGAATGGGGTATGGTGGTAGGTGCCAGGCACACTGGTTTGAGTGTATCAAGAACTGCAACGTTTCGGGGTCAATTGTACACCGCGTCATGGGTCTCCCGGTTGCAGCCAACTGCGACACAGCCTGGGATCAAACCTGGGTCTGTAGTGACACCTCCAGCACAGTGCCTTAGACCGCTGCGCCACTCGGGAGGCAATTGCTACTTCTTGACAGATTTGGTCTTATAGTACCATCCATTTGTTTGGAAAAAACTCAGCTATCCTGTGGTTCAAAGACACCAGACTCCCAGACATTCCAGCTCTCTGACTCTCATTATGAAGACAGAGAGGAAACCCAGGGATAGAGGAAGACGATGTGCCTAGTGATCTAAGCCAGACCAATGTCAATTTAATTGACTAATATTCTGCTGTCCTGGTAGTCCAACTGGTGCTGCAGCAACAGCTAGAGAGCCAATACCCTCAAACACGCTTTACAAAGAAACACACACTTGTTACAGTATCCCCCCCCCCCCACACACACACAGTCCCTCGTCTAGTCTCTAGACAGATAGTTTGCTTGTATCAATTTATCAATGCTACAGCTAAAATAGTCTGTACAAGTTATGGGACAGAGATGACGTGTCGGAAATGGGAAGCACACCACCAGTAACGTCACTTCCGTATCCGCTTGCTGCCCACCCCACCTACCCAGACTCAGGATTTGTTGGGAGAGTTGTCTGAACACATTTTTTCGCCTTTCGAAATGTCAGAGAGAAGCAGACATCCTCCCCAGGCCTAGCTTACGATGTGCCACAGTCTGGGACATCCCCTGTCCCCTGCCTGCTCACCCTGCTCGCCTTTGCTCTCTGCTCTTCCCGTCTCTCTCGTCTCTCCACTGTCCTCTCCCCGGGTTGCTTCATTAACACAGGTTTGCATCATTCCTGGGTGAAACCGTCACATGTCATCAGTGACTTGATTCTTTCTCACTTCCCCCAGTGTAGACAGAGTAACCTTCAGAAACCTGCTGTTAACCACAGCTTTACATCTTCATTAGGACCACTGTCACCCACACACACCTCCCAGGAGCAATGGGAACGGACAGACAGGCAGAGAGAGAGAGAGATGGAGAGATGGAGAGGCAGAGAGGGAGAGAGAACATACAGGGTGAAAAGAGAGACAGGAAGAGAGAGAGAGAGAGACAGAGAGAGAGAGAGAGAGAGAGAGAGATGGAGAGGCAGAGAGAACATAGAGGGTGAAAAGAGACAGACAGGAAGAGAGAGAGAGAGAGAGAGAGAGAGAGAGAGATGGAGAGATGGAGAGGCAGAGAGAACATAGAGGGTGAAAAGAGACAGACAGGAAGAGAGAGAGAGAGAGAGAGAGAGAGATGGAGAGATGGGAGAGGCAGAGAGGGAGAGAGAACATACAGGGTGAAAAGAGACAGACAGAAAGAGAGACAGACAGACAGACAGAGAGAGAGAGAGAGAGAGAGAGAGAGAGATGGAGAGGCAGAGAGAACATAGAGGGTGAAAAGAGACAGACAGGAAGAGAGAGAGAGAGAGAGAGAGAGAGAGAGAGAGATGAGAGATGGAGAGGCAGAGAGGGAGAGAGAACATCAAGGGTGAAAAGAGAGACAGAAAGAGAGGAAGAGAGAGAGAGAGAGAGATGGAGAGGCAGAGAGAACATAGAGGGTGAAAAGAGACAGACAGAAAGAGAGGAAGAGAGAGAGAGATGGAGAGGCAGAGAGAACAGACAGAAAGAGAGGAAGAGAGAGAGAGAAGCAAAGCCTCGATGCAGTCTTCATTCATTTTATCTTTATGTGGACACCGCTTCAAATTAGTGGATTCGACTATTTCAGCCACACCCGTTGCTGACAGGTGTATAAAATCGAGCGCAAAGCCATGAAATCTCAATATACAAACATTGGCAGTAGAAGTGCAAAAGGGAGTGAAATTCAATATTAGGAAGGTGTTCCTAATGTTTTATACACACAGTGTACATTTAACAACAGATCCTTAGGCTGTTTTTAAATGAACTAGTGCACTATAGGGAATAGTTTGCTAGCTTTCCAGGAACTAGGTACCATGTCGGGGTGATTAAACCTGAAACTTGGATGGCGTTGTTGGCCCATGTTGGATGGCATTGTTGGTAACATGTTGGGGGACAGAAGTAGAATGGCCTTACTGAAGAGCTCAGTGACTTTCAACGTGGCACCATCATAGGATGCCACCATTCCAAATTTCTGCCCTGCAGTCAACTGTAAGTGCTGTTATTGTGAAGTGGAATGTCTAGGGAAAAAAAACGGCTCAGCCGCGAAGTGGTAGCTCACAGAACGGAATCGCTGAGTGCTGAAGTGCAGAAATGTTGTCCTCAGTTGCAACACTCACTACTGATTTCCAAACAGTCTCTGGAAGTAACGTCAGCACAAGAACTGTTCGTCGGGAGCTTCATGAAATGGTTTTCCATGGCCGAGCAGCTGCACACGAGCCTAAGATCAACATGCGCAATGCCAAGCGTCAGAAGGAGTGGTGTAGAGCTCGCAGCCATTGGACTCTGGAGCAGTGGAAACACGTTCTCTGGAGAATCATGCTTCACCTTCCTACAGATGAATCTGGCTTTGGCGGATGCCAAGAGAACGCTACCTGCCCCAATGCATAGTGCCAACTGTAAAGTTTGGTGGAGAAGGAATAATGGTCTGGGGCTGTTTTTCATGGTTCGGGCACGTCCCTTAGTTCTATTGAAAGGATATCTTAACGCTACAGCATACAATGACATTCTAGACGATTCTGTGCTTCCAACAATGTGGCAACAGTTTGGGGAAGGCCCTTTCCTGTTTCAGCATGACAATGCCCCCGTGCACAAAGCAAGGTCCATACCGAAATGGTTTGTTAGAGATCGGTGTGGAAGAACTTGACTAGCCTGCACAGAGCCCAGACCTCAACCCCATCAAACACCTTTGGGATTAATTTTAACGCCGACTGTGAGCCAGACCTAATCGCCCAACATCAGTGCCCGACCTCACTAAGGCTCTTGTGGGTGAATGGAAGAAAGTCCCCACACCAATGTTCCAACATCTAGTGGAAAGCCTTCCCAGAAGAGTGGAGGCTGTTATAGCAGCAAAGGGGGACCAACTCCATATTAATGCCCATGATTTTGGAATGAGATGTTCGACGAGCAGGTGTCCAGATACTTTTGGCCAGCTCTTACACAACAATGGCATTAGTGGTATTTCGACCTTAAAAACAAACATGTAAACGGAAAAATCTAATTTTTTACGGCACTGCCCCTTTAAGAAAGAAGGGATACTGTACATTAAGCGAGAAAGAGCGAAAGAGAGGGCGAGAGAGACGGAAGAAAGAGAGAAAGAAATAACCAACAAAGAAAAAATAAACTAGAGTCTGTAAAGTTGTGTTGGCGACTGGTGTGAAACTGAAAATATAAAGCCAGCTTAGTGGTGAAGACAGTGGAGAAGTCTGTCCCTGGTATGACCATCTGACAGGTTCAACACTACTAAGACTGTAGAGAACACCACAATACATCTACATCTGCTAGTGTTTGTGTGTGTGTGTGTGTGTGTGTGTGTGTGTGTGTGTGTGTGTGTGTGTGTGAGACGGGTTCACACTACTAAGACCGTAGAGAACACTGGAGTGAAAGCTACATCTGCACTCACAAAGACTGGGATTCAGAGACGCTTAGACAGACAGACAGACAGACAGACAGACAGACAGACAGACAGACAGACAGACAGACAGACGCAGGGCTTTATAGAATAGATGGGCTGACTAGAAACAGGGCTTTATAGAATAGATGGGTTGACTAGAAACAAGGCTTTATAGAATAGATGGGCTGACTAGAAACAAGGCTTTATAGAATAGATGGGCGGACTAGAAACAAGGCTTTATAGAATAGATGGTCTGACTAGAAACAGGGCTTTATAGAATAGATGGGTTGACTAGAAACAAGGCTTTATAGAATAGATGGTCTGACTAGAAACAAGGCTTTATAGAATAGATGGGCTGACTAGAAACAAGGCTTTATAGAATAGATGGGTTGACTAGAAACAAGGCTTTATAGAATAGATGGGTTGACTAGAAACAAGGCTTTATAGAATAGATGGGTTGACTAGAAACAAGGCTTTATAGAATAGATGGGCTGACTAGAAACAAGGCTTTATAGAATAGATGGGCTGACTAGAAACAAGGCTTTATAGAATAGATGGGCTGACTAGAAACAAGGCTTTATAGAATAGATGGGCGGACTAGAAACAAGGCTTTATAGAATAGATGGACTGACTAGAAACAGGGCTTTATAGAATAGATGGGCGGACTAGAAACAAGGCTTTATAGAATAGATGGGCTGATTAGATTATTTCCAACACTGTTCATGTTGATATAATAATACATATTACATGCCATTTAGCAGGCCCTTTTATCCAAAGTGGCTTGCAGTCGTGTTTGCAAACAATTCTCTATAAGTGACCGCAGTGGGATATGTTTTGACATCGACATTCTTTTAAAAAATAGGCCTAATGTTGTAGTAGAAATGGACTATAATAGTCTCTATTTGACAGTTACAGCACATATAAACACTTAAACGTTTAGCTTTGATCAGCTACTGTCCTTTATGACTCTAAAACAAAAAAACAAAAATGTAAAACATTAATTACATCAACAATCCATTCATTAAATCTGTCATCACTCAAGGATTTAAGGTGAGACAATGTATCAATTATAAAAGATCACGTGGTCATCGAGGTTAATCAGCTGCTTCACGACGTTTTATCATCAGCATCCCAAACATCTATTATAATGAGGAATGACATATTGATCAAATACGAGGCGTCTTTTTTTTAATCTAAGATGGCATAATATTCGCAAGAGATGCAGAACAATTGAGGGTGAACTGTTTTGTTTGTATGTGTGTAGGAGGGTACAAGTAAATCTCACACATACTGTATATATATATATATATATATATATATATATATATATATATATATATATATATATATATATATATATATATATACTGTTGGAGCTAGAAACACAAGCATTTAGCTAGGTATTACTGTTGGAGCTAGGAACACAAGCATTTAGTTAGGTATTACTGCACTGTTGGAGCTAGGAACACAAGCATTTAGTTAGGTATTACTGCACTGTTGGAGCTAGGAACACAAGCATTTAGTTAGATACTACTGTTGGAGCTAGGAACACAAGCATTTAGTTAGATACTACTGTTGGAGCTAGGAACACAAGCATTTAGTTAGGTATTACTGCACTGTTGGAGCTAGGAACACAAGCATTTAGTTAGATACTACTGTTGGAGCTAGAAACACAAGCATTTTGTTAGGTATTACTGCACTGTTAGAGCTAGAAACACAAGCATTTAGCTAGGTATTACTGTTGGAGCTAGAAACACAAGCATTTAGCTAGATATTACTGTTGGAGCTAGAAACACAAGCATTTAGCTAGGTATTACTGTTGGAGCTAGAAACACAAGCATTTAGTTAGATACTACTGTTGGAGCTAGAAACACAAGCATCTAGCTAGATATTACTGTTGGAGCTAGAAACACAAGCATTTTGTTAGGTATTACTGCACTGTTAGAGCTAGAAACACAAGCATTTAGCTAGATATTACTGTTGGAGCTAGAAACACAAGCATTTAGCTAGATATTACTGTTGGAGCTAGAAACACAAGCATTTAGCTAGGTATTACTGTTGGAGCTAGAAACACAAGCATTTATCTACACTCACATTAACATTTGCTAACCGTGTGTATGTGACCAACACAATTTGATTTGAACATCTGCATATCTGTGTATGAGACCAATAAACTCTGATTTGACACCTTTCACATTAAGATATACTGGGAGGTTACAAATCTACTATAGCCACAGTATAAGAACTGGTCTAAGATCAGTTTAAAAGGTAAAAAATATCATGAAGATTTACTATAGCCACAGTATAAGAACTGGTCTAAGATCAGTTTAAAAGGTAAAAAATATCATGAAGATTTACTATAGCCACAGTATAAGAACTGGTCTAAGATCAGTTTAAAAGGTAAAAAATATCATGAAGATTTACTATAGCCACAGTATAAGAACTGGTCTAAGATCAGTTTAAAATATAATGAAGATTTACTATAGCCACAGTATAAGAACTGGTCTAAGATCAGTTTAAAATATAATGAAGATTTACTATAGCCACAGTATAAGAACTGGTCTAAGATCAGTTTAAAATATAATGAAGATTTACTATAGCCACAGTATAAGAACTGGTCTAAGGCGTTGTTACAGCAGCGGCGAGCCCAGAAGCACACTTCTTTGTGTTGGTGGACAGTTAACTTCCCGCTTGAGATCATTTAACCTCATGAAGGAGCGAGCAGCAACAGTCATGCTTTAACGAGTGCAATTAATTAGTGTCAAATAGAAATACAACTGCTTCTAATAGTTGTCTTGCATACAGTTCACTACAAGAAAAAGAGGTCTAGAGCCGTTCATATGCATGATAACGTCATTTGCATAATCAAGCTAATTAAATAACAAAATCGGTGGCTGTGGCCCGGGTGGTTGCCAGGCGGAAAGGAAGGAGTTAACGAAATGCAGGGCAGTAATTGGGTGAAGGGTGACCTCTTGGCAGCAAGTCAGTGACGTGTTTGACGGGTCGCCACTAGATCACGGCTAGTGTGTGTGTGTGTGTGTGTGTGTGTGTGTGTGTGTGTGTGTGTGTGTGTCTGCGTGTGTCTTGGCAGCCAGTCAGTGACAGGTCTGTCTGACAGGTTGCCACTAGATCACGGCTAATTCTCATCACTGACCTTTGGAGACTGAGACTCAACCAGTTAACTTACCAATGGTCTTCTCCTCTACTCTGGGCTGGGCAGTCTATAGTTAGTTATATAACGTCGCTCGCGTGTGCGTGTGTGTGTGTGTGTGTTACACCGGACTCCAAACCATAATGATGAATAGAGGAACATTTGCTTCGCTGCTCACTATGCGGTCTATTCCGTTCACAATAGGAGTGAGGCTCAGTAGGCTGCCTATTTAGTCTAAGATGTTGTCATAAATCAGCTGTACACTAGACGTCTGCTAAAACATACCCCAGGCTTTACAGTCTGAGCTCAAAGAGACACAAACCAAATTCGACTATACAGAAATAAATAACAACTGATAAAATACAGAAACTCAAAAAAACACAGAAGGCAAGAAACATAACATCTTTAAAGGAATGAATTCAGATTTGTTTTTTTTTAATAGAATATTAATTTATAATAGGAGTAGATATAATATAATAATTACTACAAGTTGTCAACAGATAAATATTGGAATTATATTTAAACATTTGCTCTTACAGAACTATAATTTCCTCATCTGTAACTAAAACCAAACTATTATAAAAAATGACTCCCTCTTTTGGGAAACAATAACAAAAAGGTCCTGTTAATTTTGTTACATGATGAGTTTGAAGAGACCTAATACAATATATGTTTATTTGAATACAGTATTTGTTATCATAAATCAAGTGCATTTTATTCATAACAACTGCAGATAAGATTTCCCCGATAGGCCTTCAAACCATGTTAGCGAGCGTCAACACACCGTTATATTAATGCATACAAAAACACTAGCGTCATTGAATATTCACCCAAAACATATTCGCCGCATAACGCAAATACCCGTAACCCGGGGTTACGTCTTTTTAAACATTCAAATCAAGGGGACTTGGATGAGGGTTGCATTAGAATAGATTACTGAGGCTGCGTGTGATTCCTGTATACATCTGTCAGAGAGTAGCCTAATGCGTACGACAGATAGACAGAGAGAGAGGTCCTCTTCTCCTGTAACGCTGACATTAACAATAATGTACTATAATTAAATCTAGCGTTCCAGCGCTCAGCGCCCAACCAGGGCTTTGATTTTAATAGGTGATGGAGGGGGGAGGGGGAGGTCTCGGTGTGTGTGTGTGTATGTGTGTGTAACGGTGTGTGTCACGGCCAGTCTGAAGGATTGTGAGTAAAAAAGCAACGCTGGGCACAGCAGGTCACATCTGATAAGGCAGCAGAGAGGGGGACGTAGGGACAACTAGCTAACGGAGACGGAGACGCCAAACGTCCCCCTGTCCCCCCGTTCAAACTGCAGGTACCAGCCTATTCATAACTAACCAATCAAAAAACAAACAGAGAAATGGAGAGGAAAGAAGAAGACAGGAAAAGAAAGGAAGGGAGAAGAGAGAGGGAGGGAGGTATTTCCAAACCGTGTGGACCCCCAGACTGAGCCAGACAACAAAAATAACAACATCTTCTGAAAACACTCTACCCAGAAAACACACAATTATAACATCTTCTGAAAACACTCTACCCGGGAAACACACAACAACAATAACATCTTCTGAAAACACTCTACCCGGGAAACACACAACCTCATTCAACGCATAAGAATATGAAATATTATATGTAATGGATTGGATTAAGGACACAGCTGAAGAAAATAAAGCTTTAATCCGGACAATGAAAATTACTTGGAAAAGAAGCTGGAATCTGCAAAAGCAGATAAAATATATTAAAATGGTCCTGAGCTGATATCCACATCTGATAAACAGCTTATTGTGCTCAATTTAATTTATATTGTATGCCATGTTTGACTTTTCCACAAAACAGGCACAATTAACTAGACAGATTTAGTTCCTGCTAAACATTTTTATTTATTCTCATAAAATCACGAGGGTTTTATTAAGAATAAAATGTTTGGGGGAAATCTAATGACTCAAGAAATTAATAATTATGGACCTCATCTTTGTCTCTCATCTCTCTCTCTCTCTCTCTCTCTCTCAGTCCATCATTTTGTCTCCTGTTATTTTCTCTCTCCCACCTTTGTACTTCTTCCTCCAACCTCCCACAACCACCACCTCTCCACACCAGACCATAACAGACCAGACCAGACCATAACAGACCAGACCATAACAGACCAGACCATAACAGACCAGACCATAACAGACCAGACCATAACAGACCAGACCATAACAGACCAGACCAAACCATAACAGACCAGACCAGACCATAACAGACCAAACCATACCATACCAGAACCACACATCCCACCACCTCACACAGCCCACCACCTCACCACCCCTCTCAACGAGCGAGCTGCGGCACCCCAAGATAGTCTCTACCACCCCTCTCCCCGAGCGAGCTGCGGCACCCCAAGATAGTCTCTACCAGCCCTCTCCCCGAGCGAGCTGCGGCACCCCAAGATAGTCTCTACCAGCCCCTCTCCCCGAGTGAGTGGAAAGGAGGGAAAACGTTAAGCATGTGTAAAGTAATGGGGGATTATTTACATTGGGCGATTAGTTATTTGTGCTGTTGTTTGAATGTTTTAATGGATGTTCTGTGGAATGACAGAACAAATGAGAACTACTGAGAACAACTAAGAACAACTAACAACAAATGAGAACTACTGAGAACAAATGAGAACAACTAAGAACAACTGAGAACTACTGAGAACAACTGAGAACTACTGAGAACAACTGAGAACAAATGAGAACAACTAAGAACAACTGAGAACTACTGAGAACAACTGAGAACAACTGAGAACAACTATGAACAACTGAGAACAACTATGAACAACTGAGAACAACTGAGAACAACTATGAACAACTGAGAACAACTGAGAACAACTGAGAACAACTGAGAACAACTATGAACAACTGAGAACAACTGAGAACAACTATGAACAACTATGAACAACTGAGAACAACTATGAACAACTGAGAACAACTGAGAACAACTGAGAACAACTGAGAACAACTGAGAACAACTATGAACAACTGAGAACAACTGAGAACAACTATGAACAACTGAGAACAACTGAGAACAACTATGAACAAATGAGAACAACTGAGAACAACTATGAACAACTGAGAACAACTGAGAACAACTGAGAACAACTGAGAACAACTGAGAACAACTGAGAACAACTGAGAACAACTATGAACAACTATGAACAACTGAAAACAACTGAGAACAACTGAGAACAACTATGAACTACTGAGAACAACTGAAAACAACTGAGAACAACTGAGAACAACTGAGAACAACTATGAACAACTATGAACAACTGAGAACAACTGAGAACAACTGAGAACAACTGAGAACTGAGAACAACTATGAACAACTATGAACAACTGAGAACAACTATGAACAACTGAGAACAACTGAGAACAACTATGAACAAATGAGAACAACTGAGAACAACTATGAACAACTGAGAACAACTGAGAACAACTATGAACAAATGAGAACAACTGAGAACAACTATGAACAACTGAGAACAACTGAGAACAACTGAGAACAACTGAGAACAACTGAGAACAACTGAGAACAACTATGAACAACTATGAACAACTATGAACAACTGAGAACAACTGAGAACAACTGAGAACAACTATGAACTACTGAAAACAACTGAAAACAACTGAGAACAACTGAGAACAACTGAGAACAACTATGAACAACTGAGAACAACTGAGAACAACTGAGAACAACTATGAACAACTATGAACAACTGAGAACAACTGAGAACAACTATGAACAACTGAGAACAACTGAGAACAACTGAGAACAACTATGAACAACTGAGAACAACTGAGAACAACTGAGAACAACTGAGAACAACTGAGAACAACTGAGAACAACTGAGAACAACTGAAAACCAAAACAACTAAGGGGTGACGGCCACCACTTTGCAAACGAAAATGTGAAACAAAACAATGTTCTGTTGTTTTAAAATGCTTTGTTGTTCCTGACATCATGGTTTAATTCCAATTAGCCAGTTAATGACTTAATGTCATGCTCTCTGATCTGGTGGCTCGTTTCAACCTAATATCCACTGCCAAATCATTTCCAATCCTGCTGGATATTAAACTCTGTAGTACATTTGATGGAACAGGACATTTTAGTGGTGTGACAACAACTTCCAGGCTGACAACAATGCAATATTTACAGGTGGAAACAAAGATCTTATTTAAATATATAATAACTCATGAAGGACTAACATTGTATTTATTTATCTATTTATTTATCCGTTATTTTACCAGGTAAGTTGACTGAGAACACATTCTCATTTGCAGCAACAACCTGGGGAATAGTTACAGGGGAGAGGAGGGGGGATGAATGAGCCAATTGGAAGCTGGGGATGATTAGGTGACCGTGATGGTAAGAGGGCCAGATTGGGAATTTAGCCAGGACACCAGGGTTAACACCCCTACTCTTATGATAAGTGCAATGGGATCTTTAATGACCACAGAGAGTCAGGACAACAGTTTAACGTCCCATCCGAAAGACGGCACCCTACACAGGGCGATGTCCCCAATCACTGCCCTGGGGCATTGGGATATTTTTATTGAAGACCAGAGGAAAGGGTGCCTCCTACTGGCCCTCCAACACCACTTCCAGCAGCATCTGGTCTCCCATCCAAGGACTGACCAGAACCAACCCTGCTTAGCTTCAGAAGCAAGCCAGTAGTGGGATGCAGGGTGGTATGCTGAAATACCATTGAAAAGATTGGAATGCATTGAATTCCATTGCTGTTCTCCATCAGTCCTGCTGAACGTGTTGGCCTTTCAGTGCCCTGTACTGACACTCCAGTCCATCAGCCAGGCTGCTACAGTGATTCACTCTGTACATAAACAAACAGTGAAACAGTCAACTATGTGGCTGGCTCTCTCAAGCCTGATCCAGTCCTCTCTGGTAAGAGAGAGTCACACTACTAATCTGTGCTGCAGACAGAGTGATACTCAGTGCCATACGCCTGGCCATGTCCATGACTGGGACTTCGGGGAACACCAACCCATGCCAAGCCAAGCCCAACCCAGCCAGGCTACAGTATGCCATGCTTCGTAACCCTGGTGCCCCTCAGTCTGCCCTATGCCAACATAGAGTACCACCCTTTCCTCCTCTTACTTTCTCGGTCTCATCCCTCTTCTCCCTCCCTCCCTCCCTCCCTCCCTCCCTCCCTCCCTCTTCTCCCTCCCTCTTCTCTCTCTCCCTCCCTCCCTCTTCTCTCTCTCCCTCCCTCCCTCCCTCCCTCTTCTCTCTCTCTCTCCCTCCCTCCCTCCCTCCCTCCCTCTTCTCCCTCCCTCCCTCCCTCCCTCCCTCCCTCTTCTCTCTCTCCCTCCCTCCCTCCCTCCCTCCTCCCTCTTCTCTCTCTCTCTCTCTCTCTCTCTCCCTCCCTCTTCTCCCTCCCTCCCTCTTCTACCTCCCTCCCTCCCTCTTCTCTCTCTCTCTCTCTCTCTCTCTCTCCCTCCCTCCCTCTTCTCCTCCCTCCCTCTTCTACCTCCCTCCCTCCCTCTTCTCCCTCCCTCCCTCTTCTCTCTCCCTCCCTCCCTCTTCTACCTCCATCCCTCTTCTACCTCCCTCCATCCCTCTTCTCTCTCCCTCCATCCCTCTTCTCTCCCTCCCTCCCTCCCTCCCTCTTCTCCCTCCCTCCCTCCCTCCCTCCCTCTTCTCTCTCTCCCTCCCTCCCTCCCTCTTCTCTCTCTCTCTCTCTCTCTCTCCCTCCTCTTCTCCCTCCCTCCCTCTTCTACCTCCCTCCCTCCCTCTTCTCCCTCCCTCCCTCTTCTCTCTCCCTCCATCCCTCTTCTACCTCCCTCCATCCCTCTTCTCTCTCTCTCCCTCCCTCTTCTCCCTCCCTCCCTCCCTCTTCTCCCTCCCTCCCTCCCTCTTCTCCCTCCCTCCCTCTTCTACCTCCCTCCATCCCTCTTCTCTCTCCCTCTTCTCCCTCCATCCCTCTTCTCCCTCCCTCCATCCCTCTTCTCCCTCCCTCCCTCCCTCTTCTCCCTCCCTCCCTCTTCTACCTCCCTCCATCCCTCTTCTACCTCCCTCCCTCCCTCTTCTCCCTCCCTCCCTCTTCTACCTCCCTCCATCCCTCTTCTCCCTCCCTCCCTCTTCTACCTCCCTCCATCCCTCTTCTCCCTCCCTCCCTCCCTCTTCTCCCTCCCTCCCTCTTCTACCTCCCTCTTCTCCCTCCCTCCCTCTTCTACCTCCCTCCCTCCCTCTTCTACCTCCCTCCATCCCTCTTCTCTCTCCCTCCATCCCTCTTCTCTCTCCCTCCCTCCCTCTTCTCTCTCTCCATCCCTCTTCTCTCTCCCTCCATCCCTCTTCTCTCTCTCCATCCCTCTTCTCTCTCTCTCTCCCTCTTCTCCCTCCATCCCTCTTCTCTCTCCCTCCCTCCCTCTTCTCCCTCCCTCCCTCCCTCTTCTCCCTCCATCCCTCTTCTCCCTCCCTCCATCCCTCTTCTCTCTCCCTCCATCCCTCTTCTATCTCCCTCCTCCCTCCCTCTTCTACCTCCCTCCATCCCTCTTCTCTCCCTCCCTCCCTCCCTCCCTCCCTCTTCTCCTCCCTCCCTCCCTCCTCCCTCCCTCCCTCTTCTCCCTCCATCCCTCTTCTCCCTCCCTCCATCCCTCTTCTCTCTCCCTCCATCCCTCTTCTCTCTCTCTCTCCCTCTTCTCCCTCCATCCCTCTTCTCTCTCCCTCCCTCCCTCTTCTCCCTCCCTCCCTCCCTCTTCTCCCTCCATCCCTCTTCTCCCTCCCTCCATCCCTCTTCTCTCTCCCTCCATCCCTCTTCTATCTCCCTCCTCCCTCCCTCTTCTACCTCCCTCCATCCCTCTTCTCTCCCTCCCTCCCTCCCTCCCTCCCTCTTCTCCCTCCCTCCCTCCCTCCCTCCCTCCCTCTTCTCTCTCTCCCTCCCTCCCTCCCTCCCTCTTCTCTCTCTCTCTCTCTCTCTCTCCCTCCCTCCCTCTTCTCCCTCCCTCCCTCTTCTACCTCCCTCCCTCCCTCTTCTCCCTCCCTCCCTCTTCTCTCTCCCTCCATCCCTCTTCTACCTCCCTCCATCCCTCTTCTCTCTCCCTCCATCCCTCTTCTACCTCCCTCCCTCCCTCCCTCCCTCTTCTCTCTCTCTCTCTCTCTCTCTCCCTCCCTCTTCTCCCTCCCTCCCTCTTCTACCTCCCTCCCTCCCTCTTCTCCCTCCCTCCCTCTTCTCTCTCCCTCCATCCCTCTTCTACCTCCCTCCATCCCTCTTCTCTCTCCCTCCCTCCCTCTTCTACCTCCCTCCATCCCTCTTCTCTCTCCCTCCATCCCCTCTTCTACCTCCCTCCATCCCTCTTCTCTCTCCCTCCCTCCCTCTTCTCTCTCCCTCCCTCCCTCTTCTACCTCCCTCCCCTCCCTCTTCTCCCTCCCTCCATCCCTCTTCTCCCCTCCCTCCCTCCATCCCTCTTCTCCCTCCCTCCCTCTTCTACCTCCCTCCATCCCTCTTCTCTCTCCCTCCATCCCTCTTCTATCTCCCTCCTCCCTCCCTCTTCTACCTCCCTCCATCCCTCTTCTCTCCCTCCCTCCCTCCCTCCCTCCCTCCCTCCCCCTATCCCTCCCTTACTCCATCTGATTGGCAGTATTTCCTGAATGCAAAAGGAGTTCCTAAGCCAGCATACTAAACTGCCCTCCTCCTCCTCACTCCCTTTCTCTCCCGCTTCCTCCCTCCTTCCATCTGATGGCATGCTTTCTTGAAGAGTCCCTGTCCCCCCTCCTCCTTCTCCTCCTGCTATCAGTCACTTAATTAAACAGGTCTCAGAGCAGTGTTCACAACATGACTGATGGCTGTTAAATGAAAACGCTGCCACAGACTGGGAGACAAGGGGACACAATTAAACAAAGAGAGGAGAGAGATACAGGAAAGAGAGAGAGAGAGAGAGAGAGAGAGAGAGAGAGAGAGAGAGAGAGAGAGAGAGAGAGAGAGAGAGAGAGAGAGAGAGAGAGAGAAGGCCCAGGTCCACTGCTGTCTAACATGTTGTCTTGTCTGAGGTCTGTATTTCCACCTCATTACAAGCCTGCCTTAAGGAGACCGGACGTCCGTCTGTAGCAATGCAGCTAATAAGGTATGTGGTATCACTGCCATGATTTTAACAAGCTACAATGTATTCAGGGGAAACGCTCAAGTGACATTATACGTCTTGAACATTGACCAGATCTATAGCTTTTAGTAGGGGAGAGATGTGCTGTAAAGCTCCCTGCTAGTAGGGGAGAGATGTGCTGTAAAGTTCCCTTCTAGTAGGGGAGAGATGTGCTGTAAAGTTCCCTTCTAGTAGGGGAGAGATGTGCTGTAAAGCTCCCTTCTAGTAGGGGAGAGATGTGCTGTAAAGTTCCCTTCTAGTAGGGGAGAGATGTGCTGTAAAGTTGCCTTCTTGTAGGGGAGAGATGTGCTGTAAAGTTGCCTTCTTGTAGGGGAGAGATGTGCTGTAAAGCTCCCTGCTAGTAGGGGAGAGATGTGCTGTAAAGCTCCCTGCTAGTAGGGGAGAGATGTGCTGTAAAGCTCCCTTCTAGTAGGGGAGAGATGTGCTGTAAAGTTCCCTTCTAGTAAGGGTGAGATGTGCTGTAAAGTTCCCTGCTAGTAGGGGAGAGATGTGCTGTAAAGTTCCCTGCTAGTAGGGGAGAGATGTGCTGTAAAGCTCCCTGCTAGTAGGGGAGAGATGTGCTGTAAAGCTCCCTGCTAGTAGGGGAGAGATGTGCTGTAAAGCTCCCTGCTAGTAGGGGAGAGATGTGCTGTAAAGCTCCCTTCTAGTAGGGGAGAGATGTGCTGTAAAGTTCCCTTCTAGTAAGGGAGAGATGTGCTGTAAAGCTCCCTTCTAGTAGGGGAGAGATGTGCTGTAAAGCTCCCTGCTAGTAGGGGAGAGATGTGCTGTAAAGTTCCCTTCTAGTAGGGGGGAGATGTGCTGTAAAGTTCCCTGCTAGTAGGGGGAGATGTGCTGTAAAGTTCCCTGCTAGTAGGGGAGAGATGTGCTGTAAAGTTCCCTGCTAGTAGGGGAGAGATGTGCTGTAAAGTTCCCTTCTAGTAGGGGGGAGATGTGCTGTAAAGTTCCCTTCTAGTAGGGGGGAGATGTGCTGTAAAGTTCCCTTCTAGTAGGGGAGAGATGTGCTGTAAAGTTCCCTGCTAGTAGGGGAGAGATGTGCTGTAAAGTTCCCTTTCTGTTTCCTTCATCAAGCTCTCTTTCATGTATTTTATTTATTTGTATGAAAACTGACGAAAAAAAAATAAAAACCATGAAATCAAATCCATAACATGAACTTTCAAAATGTACCTTACCTTCCCTGAGTTCAATCAAAACATGCTTTAGGCTGTTACTCCATCCACTGGTATATTCAGCCACACCACCAGCAGTATAGTAAGGCCAGCCTTCCCTCTCCCTCCATCCCTTCATCCCTCCCTCCATCCCTTTCTTTCTCTACCTGCTGTTCCCAGTGGATCCCTAGCAGGGCTAAAACTTAGCGGCAGATGTTGGGTTGCTAACTTGGCTCTGAAGTGGCTCCCTGTCTCCCCGGTCTCCACGACAACACAGTCAAACCACATCAGATCTCTGCTCCCCTGCCCTGGGGCGAGAGCCGCACCACAGCTGTGGCCAACCCCCGCTCTACCTTTGGTGTTGCACGCCCTCGGGCGTTAAATGTGAGACCAAAAAACTAGCTGTTCGTTTTCCCCTCCACCCGCTCTCTCTTTCTTTCTCTCCCCAGCCGTGGTCCTGGGGCCCTCTCCCTCTGCTCTATTTCTCTTTCCCGCTCTCTCTTTCTCTTCGCTCTCTCTCTCCACTGCAGCAGCCTGGTTCGCGGGGCTCAGAGAAGGAGGGAGGAGGGATAGACGGATGGAGGGAGAGAGAGGAGCGAGGGAAAGACCCTGAGGTCCCCATGCTGAACAGATGTTTGTGACAACCTGCTTCCTTACACCTGTATGAGTTTTTGTAACACTGCACTGCCGATCAGCCCACTGAAACATTCATGACCCCGGGGGCTTGCTGTCGGTCATCAAAGACCACCGCCCCCTCCTGTCCTCCCTCTCCCCTACCTCCATCCCTTGTCTGCCCTCTTCTCTACACTCCTCTTCACTGTGCTCTGTGGTGGCCCACCCTGTCTCCCTGCCCCGCCTGCCTCCCACCAGTCTGCCTGGGACTCTCCCCTGCCTCCCTCCCTCCTCCCTCCCTCCCTCCCCTACCTGCCTACCACCAGTCTGCCTGGGACTCTCCCCTGCCTCCCTCCCTCCTCCCTCCCTCCCTCCCCTACCTGCCTCCCACCAGTCTGCCTGGGACTCTCCCCTGCCTCCCTCCCTCCTCCCTCCCTCCGCTACCTGCCTCCCACCAGTCTGTCTGGGACTCTCCCCTGCTTCCCTCCCCTTCCTCCCCTACCTGCCTCCCACCAGTCTGTCTGGGACTCTCCCCTGCCTCCCTCCCGCCTCCCTCCCTCCCCTACCTGCCTCCCACCAGTCTGCCTGGGACTCTCCCCTGCCTCCCTCCCCTTCCTCCCCTACCTGCCTCCCACCAGTCTGTCTGGGACTCTCCCCTGCCTCCCTCCCGCCTCCCTCCCTCCCCTACCTGCCTCCCACCAGTCTGGCTGGGACTCTCCCCTGCCTCCCTCCCTCCCTCCCGCCTCCCTCCCTCCCTCCCACCTCCCTCCCCTACCTGCCTCCCACCAGTCTGCATGGGACTCTCCCCTGCCTCCCTCCCTCCCCTTCCTCCCGCCTCCCTCCCCTACCTGGCTGCCACCAGTCTGTCTGGGACTCTCCCCTGCCTCCCTCCCGCCTCCCTCCCTTCCCTACCTGCCTCCCACCAGTCTGCCTGGGACTCTCCCCTGCCTCCCTCCCTCCCGCCTCCCTCCCTCCCTCCCCTGCCTCCCTCCCCTACCTGCCTCCCACCAGTCTGCCTGGGACTCTCCCCTGCCTCCCTCCCTCCCCTTCCTCCCGCCTCCCTCCCCTACCTGGCTGCCACCAGTTTGCCTGGGACTCTCCCCTGCCTCTCCTCCCTCCCCTCCCCTTCCTCCCGCCTCCCTCCCTCCCTCCCCTCCTTCCCTCCCACCAGTCTGCCTGGGACTGTCCCCTGCCTCTCTTCTCTCCCCTTCCTCCCACCTCCCTCCCTCCCCTACCTACCTGGAACTCCTCAGATTTTGATCCCATTATGGTAGCACCTCGCCACAGACTTGATCAAGGACTTGAAATACAGCGCCAAGGTTAAGCATCCGAAAGGACAACGGGGAGGGACAGGGAGCGGACACAGTACTCTCACGTCTGTCCATCTGTATGTCTGGTAACTCATGGCAACTCATCACCAGGATGTGGTTTGGTTAGCAACCACTTTGTTCCATTTAACTGTGAAATCAGGAAGGACAAATAACAATGTACTGGAGTTTTCTTTACACAACCGTTTGTCATTTCCTGTGTATTAACCACTTCATTACACAGGTTAGCTATTTCCCATGGGTGAAGAAACAACACACACACACACACACCTCTGCCGGTAAACCTAAGACAAATTGTTTATTTATCTGCCTGAGTGATCTCATTCACTGATCGACATCATCACAAACGTTTACCAAACACAATAACATATCTAGGCGGTGAAAACTCCCAGTATTATTTATTGATTAATTCTTTATTTATTCAGGAAAGACCCATTGAGACCAGGGTCTCATTCCCATGGGTGCCCTGATCAAAGCAATACAACAACCAAATACAACGTAAAACAAAACACAACGTCGATGAACAACAGCTCAGCTACTAGGTCCTCAATCAACCCTAAACTGTCCGAGCGGCACCAGAACATCCAATTGTAATGAGACCCTAGGAACCTCAAGAGTTGACCAACCCTGTGACCGGGTTTGGTATGTCATGTTTTTACGCTTCAATAACAAAGTTAGGTAAGTCAGAAGTTTGGGTAGTAGAGCTTTGTAAACAAGAAGGGAATAGTGAAGTGATCTAAGGGACTAATGAGAACCAGCCAGCCTTTTGATACAGGATGCAGTGACGAGTATAAAAACTATCACCTGTGATTAAGCAAATTGTACTATTGTAGACAGAATCCAAAGGTTTAAGAGTAGTGGCTGCTGCATTCTGGTAAATGATGTCACCATAGTCAAGAAACGGCAGGCAATCTGCTTCCTGTTGTTTAGGGACACGCCAGATCCAGAGTCAAAAATATAAAACGTCAAGTGTTGGTCCCATGTTTCATGAGCTGAAATAATAAAAGCTTATTTCTCTAGCATCCGTTAGTGAGAATTTCTCCTTTGCCTAGATAATCCATCCACCTGAAAGGTGTGGCATATCAAGAAGCTGATTAAACAGCATGATCATTACAAAGGTGCACCTTGTGCAGGGGACAATAAAAGGCCGCTCTAAAATGTGCAGTTTTGTCACACAACGCCACAGATGTCTCAAGTTTTGAGGGAGCGTACAATTGGCACGCTGACTGCAAGAATGTCCAACAGAGCTGTTGCCAGATAATTGAATATTCATTTCTCTACTATAAGCCACCTCCAACATCGTTTTAGAGAATTTGGCAGTACGTCCAACCAGCCTCAAAACCGCAGACCACGTGTAACCACGCCAGCCCAGGATCTCCGTCTTCTTCACCTGCGGGATCATCTGAGACCAGCCACCCGGACTGCTGATGAAACTGTGGGTTTGCATAACCAAAGAATTTCTGCACAAACTGTCAGAAACCATCTCAGGGAAGCTCATCTGCGTGTTCGTCGTCCTCACCAGGGTCTTGACCTGACTGAAGTTCGGCATTGTAACTGACTTCAGTGGGCAAATGCTCACCTTTGCTGGCCACTGGTACGCTGGAGAAGTGTACTCTTCACGGATGAATCCCGGATTCAACTGTACCAGGCAGTAGGCAGACAACGTGTATGGCGTTGTGTGGACAAGCAGTTTATTGATGTCAACGTTGTGAACAGAGTGCCCCATGGGGGCGGTGGGGTTATGGTATGGGCAGGCATAAGCCACAGACAATGAACACAATTGCATTTTATCAATGGCAATTTGAATGCACAGAGATACTGTGACAAGATTCTGAGGCCCACTGTTGTGCCATTCATCCACCCCCATCACCTCATGTTTCAGAATGATAATGCACGGCCCCATGTCGAAAGGATCTGTACACAATTCCTGGAAAATTAAAACGTCCCAGTGCTTCCATGGCCTGCATACTCACCAGACATGTCACCCATTGAGCATGTTTGGGATGCTCTGGATCGACGTGTACCACAGTGTGTTCCAGTTCCCGCCAATATCCAACAACTTCGCACAGCCATTGAAGAGGAGTCTGACAACATTCCACAGGCAACAATCAACAGCCTGATCAACTCTATGTGAAGGAGATGTGGCTCTGCATGAGGCAAATGGTCACACCAGATACTGACTGGTTTTCTGATCCACTCCATTACTTTTTGTTTAAGGTCTCTGTGACCAACAGATGCATATCTGTATTCCCAGTCATGTGAAATACATAGATTAGGGCCTAATGAATTTACTTCAATTGAATGATTTCCTTAAATTAATTGTAACTCAATAAAATGTTGAGTTTATATTGTTTTTCAGTGTATGTAATAAAAGAGAGACAGACACAGACAGACAGACAGACAGACAGACAGAGAAACAGAAAAATGCTAATTTGTACTGCTACTGTTACTGTTACTGTTACTGCTGCTGTTACTGTTACTACTACTGTTACTGTTACTGTTACTACTACTGTTACTGCTACTGTTACTGTTACTACTACTGTTACTGTTACTGTTACTACTACTGTTACTGCTACTGCTACTGTTACTGCTGCTGTTACTACTACTGTTACTGTTACTACTACTAATACCACTGTTACTGCTACTGTTACTGTTACTGTTACTACTACTGTTACTGTTACTACTACTAATACCACTGTTACTGCTACTGTTACTGCTACTGTTACTGCTACTGTTACTGCTACTGTTACTGTTACTGTTACTACTACTGTTACTGCTACTGCTACTGTTACTGCTGCTGTTACTACTACTGCTACTGTTACTACTACTAATACCACTGTTACTGCTACTGTTACTGTTACTGTTACTACTACTGTTACTGTTACTACTACTAATACCACTGTTACTGCTACTGTTACTGCTACTGTTACTGCTACTGCTACTGCTGCTGTTACTGTTACTAGTACTAATACCACTGTTACTGCTACTGTTACTGCTACTGTTACTACTACTGTTACTGCTACTGTTACTACTACTAATACCACTGTTACTGCTACTGTTACTGCTACTGTTACTGCTACTGCTACTGCTACTGTTACTAGTACTAATACCACTGTTACTGCTACTGTTACTGCTACTGTTACTGCTACTGTTACTGCTACTGCTACTGTTACTGCTACTGTTACTGCTACTGTTACTGTTACTGCTACTGCTACTGCTACTGCTACTGTTGCTACTACTACTACTAATACCACTGTTACTGCTACTGTTACTGTTACTACTACTGTTACTGCTACTGCTATTACTACTACTACTACTACTACTAATACCACTATTACTGTTACTGCTAGTTACTACTACTGTTACTGTTACTGTTACTCCTACTGCTACTGCTACTGCTACTACTACTACTACTACTACTACTACTACTACTACTACTAATACCACTATTACTGTTACTGCTAGTTACTACTACTGTTACTGTTACTGTTACTATTACTGTCACTGCTACTGTTACTGCTACTGTTACTGTTACTGTTACTATTACTGTCACTGCTACTGTCACTGCTACTGTTACTGTTACTACTACTAATACTGTTACTGCTACTGTTACTATTACTACTACTAATACTGTTACTGCTACTGTTACTATTACTACTACTAATACTGTTACTATTACTGCTACTACTGTTACTGCTACTGCTACTGTTACTGCTACTGCTACTGCTACTGTTACTGCTACTGCTACTGCTACTGTTACTACTGCTACTGCTACTGTTACTGCTACTGTTACTGCTACTGTTACTGCTACTGTTACTGCTACTGCTACTGTTACTGCTACTGCTACTGTTACTGCTACTGTTACTGCTACTGTTACTGCTACTGTTACTGTTACTGCTACTGCTACTGTTACTGCTGCTACTGTTACTGCTACTGTTACTACTGCTACTGCTACTGCTACTGTTACTGCTACTGTTACTGCTACTGCTACTGCTACTGCTACTGCTACTGCTACTGTTACTGCTACTGTTACTACTGCTACTGTTACTGCTACTGTTACTGCTACTGTTACTGCTACTGTTACTGCTACTGTTACTGCTACTGTTACTGCTACTACTGTTACTGCTACTGTTACTGTTACTGTTACTATTACTGTTACTGTTACTGCTACTGCTACTGTTACTGCTACTACTGTTATTGTTACTAGTACTATTACTGCTACTGTTACTGCTACTACTACTGCTAATGTTAATACTACTCTTACTGTTACTATTACTGCTACTGTTACTGTTACTATTACTGCTACTATTACTGTTATTGTTACTACTACTGTTATTGTTCCTATATCATGTACTATGGTTGGACTGCTGGCTACATTTTCCATGTTCTGATTATATATGCTTACAGAGAAAGAGAGGGAGAGGAGAGAGAGAGCGGGAGAAAGGGAGAGAGAGAGAGCGACAGAGAGAGAGAGAGCGATAGAGGAGAGGGGAGAGAGGGAATGTGAGAAAGACAGAGAGCGGTAGAGGAGAGGGGAGAGAGGGAAAGAGAAGGAAAGAGAGGAGAAAGGGAGAAAAGAGAGCTTTATTGAAAGTTTATAATCAGACATCACTCTATATATGGTTAGAGTACCAACACTCCTGTAAGACCAGAGCCAGCATCCATTAACCAGGCTGAACACTGGGACCTCCAACACTCCTGTAAGGCCAGAGTCAGCATCCAATAACCAGGCTGAACACTGGGACCTCCAACACTCCTGTAAGGCCAGAGAGTCAGCATCCAATAACCAGGCTGAACACTGGGACCTCCAACACTCCTGTAAGGCCAGAGTCAGCATCCAATAACCAGGCTGAACACTGGGACCTCCAACACTCCTGTAAGGCCAGAGAGTCAGCATCCAATAACCAGGCTGAACACTGGGACCTCCAACACTCCTGTAAGGCCAGAGAGTCAGCATCCAATAACCAGGCTGAACACTGGGACCTCCAACACTCCTGTAAGGCCAGAGAGTCAGCATCCAATAACCAGGCTGAACACTGGGACCTCCAGTATTAAACACACAGAGGACAGGACTGAGGTAAAGACAGGAGGTCTCCAGTATTAAACACAGAGGACAGGACTGAGGTACAGACAGGAGGTCCCAGTATTAAACACACAGAGGACAGGACTGAGGTACAGACAGGAGGTCTCCAGTATTAAACACATAGAGGACAGGAAACTGTTGGTCAATGGGATAGGGTTTTAGGTTTCATGAGAAAGGCACTTATCAAACACGAGAGAGAGAGAGAGAGAGAGAGAGAGAGAGAGAGAGAGAGAGAGAAAGAGAGAGAGAGAGAAAGAGAGAGAGAGAAAGAGAGAAATAGAAATATAAAAAGGAGAGAGAGAGAGAAACATAGGGAGGGAGAGAGAGAGATGTAGAGAGTGTGGTTGCTGAGAGTTCAGCAGATTTCTCCATATAGGGCCATTCCTGTCACACATCACATCCTGCTGCTGTTGCTGTGACAGTTTGCAGCTGCTCACACCCATTAGGTTACAACAACACAATGCTAACAACACGTTCCAGTCAACTTCCTGCCTCTGAACAATTGGCTCACACTACCCCAGTTCTATCGTAAATCTAGGGCCCGTTTCACAGATTAAGCCTATCCTGCACATTAGAGATTAAATGGACAAGGACCGGTTTCCCGGACACAGATTAAGCCTAAAAAGCACTTTTTAATGGTGAATGTCCATTGTCCAGCAAAAGGTTTAATCAGTGTCCGGGAAGCCGCTACTTAATCTTTAGTCTTTATTCAGATCCTCATTGGCTGACGCCGCGATGACAGCATTTGTTCCTGCGGCCAATAACGTAGAGTGGTTCAAAGACAGACTCCACAAGCCAAGATATCACTGTTACGACTGCTGATGATGGCTATATGACCCGTGTCAGTCTTGGATCTCATAGCTGGTTTTATGCGGTTGTGGGTTATGGGTTTGGGTTGAAACTCAGCGGTTATTTTCAGTGACTTACTTTGTCCGCGGTGGTAGGTCTCATGAGGGAAACACGGTCATACTGCCGCCGCAGTAAAGCCCACAGCGCATCCAGACGACCCTGAATACAGGAAGAAGAAAAAAGGACTGTGTTTGAACATTTATTCACGGCATATCGCTGTATTTATCTATACAAAATGTGTCACAATCAGAGACAATGGAAAACAAAGATACTGTCACTAACAGTTGTATGGAATCCATAACTTCGCAATCACAACGTAATTCATAGAATCGTTGAAGTGAAAACATTAGTGAAACCAAGCTTCCGGCAGCCACCTCCAACTGACTCGGCCTTATCAGGCTCTGACCAAAACAAGAGAGTTAAGGGAATAGGGTGCCATTTTCAGACGTAATGTTGAACGTACCTTTATAGGGGTATACCATTTGGACTCCTGGTGCTGGTGGTATGTAGGGGTGGGTTTGGGGGGCCGTCTGGCCATCGTGGGCTCTTCCACCTCCTCAGGAACAGACACTACAGCATTCTTAGCCTTCTCCAGCCTTGCCCCTTCCTCTGTAGAGCCCTTCTCTCCCCAACGCACCTGGTGGAGTCACATCAGACAGGGACCAGGGGTTATTTCAGGTTCCCATTCAGTCAATTCAGGAGGTGAAAATAAACATACTTCATTTTGTTGCTAACTTTTGGTAACATTACACCGTCCTGAAAAGTAAACTTTGTTTGTTACCCACAATTCATAAACTAATCCATTAGCTAACCACATATATCATAGCTATGTGGGTGTAAACAAAAGTCCATCCTCCCTTTCGTATAACCTGAAGAATAACCTGAATAATAACCTGAATAATAACCTGAATAATAACCTGAATAATAACCTGAAGAATAACCTGAAGAATAACCTGAATAATAACCTGAATAATAACCTGAATAATAACCAGAATAACCTGAATAATAACCTGAATAATAACCTGAATAATAACCAGAATAACCTGAATAATAACCAGAATAATAACCTGAATAATAACCAGAATAACCTGAATAATAACCTGAATAATAACCTGAATAATAACCTGAATAATAACCTGAAGAATAACCTGAATAATAACCTGAATAATAACCTGAATAATAACCTGAATAATAACCTGAATAATAAGCAGGTTTGGTGTTGTTTTTATTGTTTTGCTTCACAGAATTTCCTCCTAGGGTGTTTTGTGAGCTCCTAGCTTCCTACCTGAATAAACAGGTGTGGTGTTGTTTTTATTGTTCTCCCACAGTGCCTTTTTTTCTGCTTCACCCTAAGCTTCTTGTTTTAATTAAATGCATCACAGCTGTTGCCGGGTAAATCCACCGGCACGGCAGAAGAGAGGTGAGTGTTTAATTAGCGACACGTTCTTCAAGCTGTAGGTTAAGCCTCTACAATACAGAACAGATTTTCATGATCACCATCCACCTGGGAAACACCCACCCCCCTACAGATATACAGGACATACTGTATACTGTCTATCTATCCTGATGAATAAAACACACCTGCATGGAGGGACGCAGAAACACACACACACACACACACTGCTGCCTGTAAACCTAAGGCAACATGGGATATCCCTCCCGAAAGATACACTATCTACCCTGATGAAGAAAAGATTCCCTGTACATTCCATCGCTGCAGGTTGTGCGTCAACATGTCAGAGTCAACACGCTGCCTTTACAGGAAGAGAGAAAATGACACCTCTCCCCCACCTCTACCCCGATCCACAGAACCTCTACCCCGATCCACAGAACCTCTACCCCGATCCACAGAACCTCTACCCCGATCCACAGAACCTCTACCCCGATCCACAGAACCTCTACCACAGTCCAGAGAACCATTTCCCTGATCCACAGAACCTCTTCCCTGATCCACAGAACCTCTACCCTGATCTACAGAACATCTACCCTGATCCACAAAACCGCATCCCTGATCCACAGAACCTCTACCCTGATCTACAGAACCTCTTCCCTGATCTACAGAACCTCTACCCCGATCTACAGAACCTCTTCCCCGATCTACAGAACCTCTTCCCTGATCTACAGAACCTCTTCCCTGATCTACAGAACCTCTTCCCTGATCCACAGAACCTCTTCCCTGATCTACAGAACCTCTTCCCTGATCCACAGAACCTCTACCCTGATCTACAGAACCTCTACCCTGATCTACAGAACCTCTACCCTGATCCCCAGAACCTCTTCCCTGATCTACAGAACCTCTACCCTGATCCACAGAACCTCTTCCCTGATCTCCAGAGAGAAAGCCTCAGAGATGGGCTGTCTAGGAGTATCAACCTGGTGTTTATGGAGGAGGAGATGGTGGATAGCAGATGCATGAACAGATGAAATGCTCTGAGCAAAGCTCCAAAACTCTTGGGAAAAAGTTGAAGGTATGATCTTAGGAAAACAAGGGATTGTGGATGGTTAAGGAAGGGGGGATGGTATGAAGAAGAAGAGAGAGAAGAGGAGATGGGGGGACAGGACGGTGGCTGAGCAAAGCCCCAACACTCGTGAGTAAAGTTGGAGGGATGATTGCTTCCCCCCCAACGTCCCTCGGAAATCCCTGCTATGCCACCAACGTCCTCGGTGCTGAGTAGTAGGGGGTAGGGGGCAGGGGATAGGGGGTAAGGGGTAGAGGGTAGGAGGTAGAGGGTAGGGGATAGACAGTAGGGGGTAGGAGGTAGAGTGTAGGGGGTAGAGGATAGGGGGTAGGGGATAGGGGCAGGGGATAGACAGTAGAGGATAGAGAGTAGAGGGTAGGGGATAGAGGATAGACAGTAGGGGGTAGGGGTTAAAGGGTAGGAGGTAGGGGGTAGGGGATAGAGGGTAGGAGGTAGGGGATAGTAGTTAGGTGATGGGGTAGACGGGGGGATATGGGGTAGATGGGGGGATATGGGGTAGGTGGAAGGGTTGGTTAGGGGATAGGGGATAGGGGGTAGGGGAAATGGGGTATGTGGAAGGGTTGGGTAGGGGGTATGGGGTAGGGGGAAGGGTTAGGTAGGGGATAGGGGGTAGGGGGTAGGGGGAAGGGTTGGGTAGGGTAGGGGATAGGGGGTAGGGGGAAGGGTTGGGTAGGGGAAGGGTGTAGGGGGTGGTGAAGCAAGGGATTTAAACATGTTAGCTTGAAAGTTTCAACTACGTCTATTCCCTTTGGAGAAAAGCAAGCAGGCGAGGTACGTAGAGGATGAATGAGGGAGGAAAGGATGGAGGCAGGGAGGGAGGGAGGGAAGGAAGGAAGAAGGCAGGGAGGCAGGGAGGGAAGGAAGGAAGAAGGCAGGGAGGGAGAGAGGGACGCAGTGGGCTGAACAAAGGCCAGAGTTGGAAGGGAGGAGGGAGATGGAGAGGTGGAGAGGTGGAGAGGTGGAGAGGTGGAGAGGTGGAGAGGTGGAGAGGTGGAGAGGTAGAGAGGTAGAGAGGTGGAGAGGTGGAGAGGTGGAGAGGTGGAGAGGTGGAGAGGTGGAGAGGTGGAGAGGTGGAGAGGTGGAGAGGTGGAGAGGTGGAGAGGTGGAGAGGTAGAGAGGTAGAGAGGTAGAGAGGTGGAGAGGTGGAGAGGTGGAGAGGTGGAGAGGTGGAGAGGTGGAGAGGTGGAGAGGTGGAGAGGTGGAGAGGTGGAGAGGTGGAGAGGTGGAGAGGTGGAGAGGTAGAGAGGTAGAGAGGTAGAGAGGTGGAGAGGTGGAGAGGTGGAGAGGTGGAGAGGTGGAGAGGTGGAGAGGTGGAGAGGTGGAGAGGTGGAGAGGTGGAGAGGTGGAGAGGTGGAGAGGTGGAGAGGTAGAGAGGTAGAGAGGTAGAGAGGTAGAGAGGTGGAGAGGTAGAGAGGTGGAGAGGTAGAGAGGTAGAGAGGTAGAGAGGTAGAGAGGTGGAGAGGTAGAGAGGTGGAGAGGTAGAGAGGTAGAGAGGTAGAGAGGTAGAGAGGTGGAGAGGTAGAGAGGTGGAGAGGTAGAGAGGTAGAGAGGTGGAGAGGTAGAGAGGTAGAGAGGTAGAGAGGTAGAGAGGTGGAGAGGTAGAGAGGTGGAGAGGTGGAGAGGTGGAGAGGTAGAGAGGTGGAGAGGTGGAGAGGTGGAGAGGTACATCAAGCCGACAGCAGCACTCAACCCTTTATCCTGGATCCATCCATCCTGCGACTTAAGACAACCAGGCTGAGAGGAGAGAGAGGAGGAGGAGGGATGGCAGCACCTGTCATGTCAGACTCATATCATACCACACACACACACACACCGTACCGTAAACACACAACCCCAGAAGACTCTGCCTACCGTACACACACACACACACACACACACACACACACATACACACCGTACTGTACCGTAAACACACAACCCCAGAAGACTCTGCCTACCGTATACACACACACACACACACACACACACACGGCCCCTGAACATTCGCTTTCCACCCCTGATATCAGTGGCCGGCCCGGGCAGAGCTACAGTACAGCGAGGGGTTTGAGTTTGTTGTCATCTGGAACGTTTAACAAAAGACGTCCAGGCTGTTCCGTTCTGGGCACGCTGCTAGGTGACATTTCAGCACCAGATGACTACAGACCCACAGTGTCCGTGGTGATTCACACTGTGGGAACTAGTTCTGAGTGATGGGCCTTACCGTAAACAGGAACCAGCCAAGGCATAGCTAAAACTACACTGCTGTTTAGTAATGTTGTTAAGGGAAGTCATCTGACTATTTTAACATTACACTGCTGTTTAGTAATGTTGTTGAGGGAAGTCATCTGACTGTGTTTAACATTACACTACTGTTTAGTAATGTTGTTGAGGGAAGTCATCTGACTGTGTTTAACATTACACTGCTGTTTAGTAATGTTGTTGAGGGAAGTCATCTGACTGTGTTTAACATTACACTGCTGTTTAGTAATGCTGTTGAGGGAAGTCAACTGCAGTAAAAAGAATGATGCACATTAGGCAGAGCAGAGATGGCTGAAATAAAACGACATCATCTCCATTGACTTCATCGTTCCTCTGAATCTCCATTAAAAGTACAGTTGTATCCAGCGGCAGGCTCTCCGTGTCAGAGAAACCAACCCACGATGTTAACAGATAATTAACTTAAATCTGGATGGTTGTACAGTCGTCTCAAATAAAACTGTGAAGGACCTCGGCGTTACTCTGGACCCTGATCTCTCTTTTGAAGAACATATCAAGACTGCTTCAAGGACATCTTTTTTCCATCTACGTAACATTGCAAAAATCAGAAACTTTCTGTCCAAAAATTACGCAGAAAAATTAATCCATGCTTTTGTTACTTCTAGATTAGACTACTGCAATGCTCTACTTTCCGGCTACCCGGATAAAGCACTAAACAAACTTCAGTTAGTGCTAAACACGGCTGCTAGAATCCTGACTAGAACCAAAAAATTTTATCATATTACTCCAGTGCTAGCCTCCCTACACTGGCTTCCTGTTAAGGCAAGGGCTGATTTCAAGGTTTTATTGCTAACCTACAAAGCATCACATGGGCTTGCTCCTACCTATCTTTCCGATTTGGTCCTGCCGTACATACCTACACGTACGCTATGGTCACAAGACGCAGGCCTCCTAATTGTCCCTAGAATTTCTAAGCAAACGGCTGGAGGTAGGGCTTTCTCCTATAGAGCTCCATTTTTATGGAATGGTCTGCCTACCCATATGAGAGACGCAGACTCAGTCTCAACCTTTAAGTCTTTACTGAAGACTTATCTCTTCAGTAGGTCCTATGATTAAGTATAGTCTGGCCCAGGAGTGTGAAGGTGAACGGAAAGGCTGGAGCAACGAACCGCCCTTGCTGTCTCTGCCTTGTCGGTTCCCCTCTTCCCACTGGGATTCTCTGCCTCACTGACTTACTGGTGTTCTTCCATGCCGTCCATGGGAGGGGTGCGTCACTTGAGTAGGTTGAGCCACTGACGTGGTCTTCCTGTCTGGGTTGGCGCCCCCCCCTTGGGTTGTGCCGTGGCGGAGATCTTTGTGGGCTATACTCGGCCTGGTCTTCGGACGGTAAGTTGGTGGTTGTAGATATCCCTCTAGTGGTGTGGGGGCTGTGCTTTGGCAAAGTGGGTGGGGTTATATCCTGCCTGTTTGGCCCTGTCCGGGGGTATCATCGGATGGGGCCACAGTGTCTTCTGATCCCTCCTGTCTCAGCCTCCAGTATTTATGCTGCAGTAGTTTATGTGTCGGGGGGCTAGGGTCAGTCTGTTACATCTGGAGTATTCTCTTGTCTTATCCGGTGTCCTGTGTGAATTTAAATATGCTCTCTCTAATTCTCTCTTCTCTCTTTCTTTCTTTCTCTCGGAGGACCTGAGCCCTAGGACCATGCCTCTGGTATGATGACTCCTTGCTGTCCCCAGTCCACCTGGCCATGCTGCTGCTCCAGTTTCAACTGTTCTGCCTGCGGCTACGGAACCCTGACCTGTTTCACCGGACGTGCTTGTTGCACCCTCGACAATTACTATGATTATTATTATTTGACCATGCTGGTCATTTACGAACATTTTAACATCTTGACCATGTTCTGTTATAATATCCACCCGGCACAGCCAGAAGAGGACTGGCCACCCCTCATAGCCTGGTTCCTCTCTAGGTTTCTTCCTAGGTTTTTGGCCTTTCTCAGGAGTTTTTCCTAGGGAGTTTTTCCCAGCCACCTTGCTTCTTTCACATGCATTGCTTGCTGTTTGGGGTTTTAGGCTGGGTTTCTGTACAGCACTTTGAGATTTCAGCTGATGTACGAAGGGCTATATAAATAAATTTGATTTGATTTGATTTGATTTAGACATATAGTACACACTACAACATGTGTTGTGAATGTTACGGGTCTCTTACTGTCCTCCAACCTGTGTCACTCTCAAGATGGATGCTAGTAAAGGGCACACACACAGCTAAGCAGCTAGCACACACACAGCTAAGCAGCTAGCACACACACAGCTAAGCAGCTAGCACACACACAGCTAAGCAGCTAGCACACACACAGCTAAGCAGCTAGCACACACACAGCTAAGCAGCTAGCACACACACAGCTAAGCAGCTAGCACACACACAGCTACATGACCAGCATAGTGTTTAGAGTGTAAACCTCCATGCGTTTGATCCCTCCAGCCCCTCTCCCTCCGTAGTACGAGGCGTCTACAGTCGCCCACTTCTTCTTGGGCAGGTGGTCGTCCTCCTCCGGCTCCTACGGGGATAACAAACACGTCATGAATGTCGGTGCACACACACACACACACACACACACACACACACACACACACCACACACACACACGCACACACACAATACAAAAACATAGATTTACACATATGAAAGCATGTGAATAGAATGTTGCTGAAAAGATGGACTTAGAAGTCAATGGTGTAATGCTGGGTGGTGTAATGCTGGGTGGTGTAATGCTGGGTGGTGTAATGCTGGGTGGTGTAATGCTGGGTGGTGTAATGCTGGGTGGTGTAATGCTGGGTGGTGTAATGCTGGGTGGTGTAATGCTGGGTGGTGTAATGCTGGGTGTTGTAATGCTGGGTGGTGTAATGCTGGGTGGTGTAATGCTGGGTGGTGTAATGCTGGGTGGTGTAATGCGGGTGGTGTAATGCTGGGTGGTGTAATGCTGGGTGGTGTAATGCTGGGTGGTGTAATGCTGGGTGGTGTAATGCTGGGTGGTGTAATGCTGGGTGGTGTAATGCTGGGTGGTGTAATGCTGGGTGGTGTAATGGTGTAATGCTGGGTGGTGTAATGCTGGGCGGTGTAATGCTGGGTAGTGTAATGCTGGGTGGTGTAATGCTGGGTGGTGTAATGCTGGGTGGTGTAATGCAGGGTGGTGTAATGGTGTAATGCTGGGTGGTGTAATGCTGGGTGGTGTAATGCTGTAATGCTGTGTGGTGTAATGCTGGGCGGTGTAATGGTGTAATGCTGGGTGGTGTAATGCTGGGTGGTGTAATGGTGTAATGCTGGGTGGTGTAATGCTGGGTGGTGTAATGCTGGGTGGTGTAATGCTGGGTGGTGTAATGCTGGGTGGTGTAATGCTGGGTGGTGTAATGCTGGGTGGTGTAATGCTGGGTGGTGTAATGCTGGGTGGTGTAATGCTGGGTGGTGTAATGCTGGGTGGTGTAATGCTGGGTGGTGTAATGCTGGGTGGTGTAATGCTGGGTGGTGTAATGCTGGGTGGTGTAATGCTGGGTGGTTGTAATGCTGGGTGGTGTTAATGCTGGGTGGTTTGTTAATGCTGGGTGTGTAATGCTGGGTGTGTAATGCTGGGTGGTGTAATGCTGGGGGTGTTAGTGGTTGTGTTGTTAATGGTGTACTGTAATGCTGGGTGGTGTAATGCTGGGTGGTGTAATGGTGTAATGCTGGGTGGTGTAATGCTGGGTGGTGTAATGCTGGGTGGTGTAATGGTGTAATGCTGGGTGGTATAATGCTGGATTATGAGACATATTAAATGTGAGCCTCCCAGTGGATATGATCTCAGCTAGTGTTGAAATGAGGGACTGATTTACTGCAGACCTCTCTGTGGATGATGAAAACCTGGCTGAACTTTGGCTTGCGTCATCTGTAGTTGGTAAGGACATCAGCTCCTACAAGAGCAGCAAGTAGAGTTTTTGATTCAGTAGTATCTGTTGGTATTGTATTGTAGGACAGTTGATTCAGTAGTATCTGTTGGTATTGTAGGACAGTTGATTCAGTAGTATCTGTTGGTATTGTATTGTAGGACAGTTGATTCAGTAGTATCTGTTGGTATTGTATTGTAGGACAGTTGATTCAGTAGTATCTGTTGGTATTGTCTACCAAGGACAGTTGATTCAGTAGTATCTGTTGGTATTGTATTGTAGGACAGTTGATTCAGTAGTATTTATTGGTATTGTCTACCCAGGACAGTTGATTCAGTAGTATCTGTTGGTATTGTATTGTAGGACAGTTGATTCAGTAGTATTTGTTGGTATTGTATTGTAAGACAGTTGATTCAGTAGTATTTGTTGGTATTGTTTTGTAGGACAGTTGATTCAGTAGTATCTGTTGGTATTGTTTTGTAGGACAGTTGATTCAGTAGTATCTGTTGGTATTGTCTTGTAGGACAGTTGATTCAGTAGTATCTGTTGGTATTGTCTACCCAGGGCAGTTGATTCAGTAGTATCTGTTGGTATTGTCTACCCAGGACAGTTGATTCAGTAGTATCTGTTGGTATTGTCTTGAGGACAGTTGATTCAGTAGTATCTGTTGGTATTGTCTTGTAGGACAGTTGATTCAGTAGTATCTGTTGGTATTGTCTACCCAGGACAGTTGATTCAGTAGTATCTGTTGGTATTGTATTGAGGACAGTTGATTCAGTAGTATCTGTTGGTATTGTCTACCCAGGGCAGTTGATTCAGTAGTATCTGTTGGTATTGTCTACCCAGGACAGTTGATTCAGTAGTATCTGTTGGTATTGTCTTGAGGACAGTTGATTCAGTAGTATCTGTTGGTATTGTCTTGTAGGACAGTTGATTCAGTAGTATCTGTTGGTATTGTCTACCCAGGACAGTTGATTCAGTAGTATCTGTTGGTATTGTATTGAGGACAGTTGATTCAGTAGTATCTGTTGGTATTGTCTACCCAGGACAGTTGATTCAGTAGTATCTGTTGGTATTGTATTGTAAGACAGTTGATTCAGTAGTATTTATTGGTATTGTCTACCCAGGACAGTTGATTCAGTAGTATCTGTTGGTATTGTCTACCTGGGACAGTTGATTCAGTAGTATTTATTGGTATTGTCTTGTAGGACAGTTGATTCAGTAGTATCTGTTGGTATTGTATTGTAGGACAGTTGATTCAGTAGTATCTGTTGGTATTGTATTGTAGGACAGTTGATTCAGTAGTATCTGTTGGTATTGTCTACCCAGGACAGTTGATTCAGTAGTATCTGTTGGTATTGTATTGTAGGACAGTTGATTCAGTAGTATCTGTTGGTATTGTCTACCCAGGACAGTTGATTCAGTAGTATCTGTTGGTATTGTCTTGAGGACAGTTGATTCAGTAGTATCTGTTGGTATTGTATTGTAAGACAGTTGATTCAGTAGTATCTGTTGGTATTGTCTTGTAGGACAGTTGATTCAGTAGTATCTGTTGGTATTGTCTTGTAGGACAGTTGATTCAGTAGTATCTGTTGGTATTGTCTTGTAGGGGTTATTGCTGAGAGGTCTTTCACCTCTGTGAGACTATTAGTGCTAGTACTCCAGTCTCCCCCGTCTTCTCAGCGGCAGATGGAAGCGGCTGTAGTGTCAAGCAGCGGTGTTGTCACCAAAACGAAGACGTTCTACCGAGTTGTTCTGCCGAGTTGTTCTGCCGAGTTGTTCTGCTGAGTTGTTCCGCTGAGTTGTTCCAGGAAGTAAATAGAGGAAGGCTTCACACTGCTCTCTCACTTCAGTATCTTAACCTGGTTATTTTCAGATGATCTCATTTAGCTATTTTCTAGCTTTGGCAAGTATGTGTGTGTTTTTTTAATATACCAGTTAGCTCATCTCCCTGTAGGTTTTACAGACGCTCCCCACCCCGTGGCTGCAACCCTTCTAATTTAGTGTACCCTGCGCACACAAACTATGTGGAATTCCTAGTCCAGGGTTGGAGTTGACAACTCCACGGTGCTTACCTACAGAGCAGTGTCAATGTCCCACCGAGCCATCAATCTATCATTCTAATTGATGAATGTTCTAATTGATGAATGCTCTAATTGATAAATGTTCTAATTGATAAATGCGCTAATTGATAAATGCGCTAATTGATGAATGTTCTAATTGATGAATGTTCTAATTGATGAATGCTCTAATTGATGAATGCTCTAATTGATGAATGCTCTAATTGATGAATGCTCTAATTGATGAATGCTCTAATTGATGAATGCTCTAATTGATGAATGCTCTAATTGATGATCGCGCTAATTGATGATCGCGCTAATTGATGAATGCTCTAATTGATGAATGCTCTAATTGATGATTGTGCTAATTGATGATTGTGCTAATTGATGATTGTGCTAATTGATGAATGCTCTAATTGACGAATGTTCTAATTGGTGAATGCACTAATTGGTGAATGCACTAATTGGTGAATGTTCTAATTGGTGAATGCACGAATTGATGAATATTCAAATTGTAAGCCACTCTTGATAAGAGCGTCTATTAAATGACTAAAATGTAAAATGTTTGGTTGGTTGATGATATTTAGAGGGAGTTCACAGGAACAGGCCTTTGTTGTTGTACTTGCTTCTCATATTTTGAACTTGATTTTTCTATAATATTATATAAACAAAACTATAATATCACAATCTCAAATGTAATATTATTATATTACATTTTAGATGTTTGTCTGTAAAGTAAAACCCTACAAGCACAAGTATTACCACAGGGTGAAATGGATGAAGGGCTGACATGTTTTCAGGGTAAACACTGAGACATTGTTATTCTCTGAGTCTCCGACTGAGGACCTGTTGAGTGATCTGACAGCACAAGAGAGTACTCAAATAAATATGGCTGTATCCTACTGCTTTGTGAACTTGTGATGTCTGTCTGTCTGTCTGTCTGTCTGTCTGTCTGTCTGTCTGTCTGTCTGTCTGTCTGTCTGTCTGTCTGTCTGTCTGTCTGTCTGTCTGTCTGTCTGTGAGTGTGTGTGTGTGTGTACTCACGGGTGGCGGAGGCCTTGAGGGAGCAGGAGGAGGAGGAGGTGGTTTAATGACCTGAAACACAAACAGTAAGCTGTCAGGGCAGGACACACACACACAGATATACACACACACACACAGACACACAGATATACACACACACACACACACACACACACACACACACACAGATATACACACACAGAGATATATATATACACACACACACACACACACACACACACACACACACACACACACACACACACACACACACACACACACACACACACACACACAGATATACACACACACACAGATAGATACACACAGACACACACAGACACACACACACACACACACGCACACATAGACACGCACACACAGACACGCACACACAGACACGCACACACAGACACGCACACACACACACACCCACACACAGACACACATAAACACACACACACACACACACACACACAGACAGACACACAGATAGATACACACACACATACACACACACATACAGACACACACACACACACATGTCAGGTGATGACAGACATAGACAGGGCTGACACAGGTGACGCATGGCAGGTGACAGTGTCTCTGTCAGTAATATGCTTGTGCTGTGCTATGTGTGTGTGTGTGTGTGTATATATATTATGTGCATGCGCGCACGTGTGTTTGCCTGTCATTTCTTTCAGTGTCTGTCGCACAACATTTCTCTGTGTTTCATTGTTTAGTTTAGTCAACAGCCAGCCTGTCACTCTGCTGACTACTGTAACGAGGTCCTTCCTGAGAACCAACACAGGGCCCCTGGTGCAAAATAATCACTCGGCTGACTACTGATAACGAGGTCCTTCCTGAGAACCAACACAGGGCCCCTGGTGCAAAATAATCACTCGGCTGACTACTGTAACGAGGTCCTTCCTGAGAACCAACACAGGGCCCCTGGTGCAAAATAATACAGTAAAGAGACACTCCAAATTAACTAGTTGACAGGGGAGAGTCTTTGAGGTGAGCGCAGCTTCCTGTTTATCCTGGTTGCATCCCAAATGGCACACTATTCCCTACATAATGCATTACTTTAGACCAGGATCCAAATGGCACCGTCTTCCCTATATAGTGCACTACTTTAGACCAGAACCCTATGACACCCTATTCCCTACATAGTGCACTACTTTTGAACAGAGCTCTATGATCCCTATGGGTCCTTGGTCAAAAGCAGTGCACTATATAGGTAATAGAGTGCCATTTGGGAAGCAGACCTGGTAATTAATTGGACAGGGTTCAGTGCTCCCAAGCAGCAATCCCCCAGTCAGAAAGTCCTAAAGAGGTAATTAACATCAATGAGAAGCAGAGAGGAGAGGAGACGAAATAAGATAAGAGAAGAAAGAGAGGTGAGGAGGAGAAAGGAAGGGAAGAGGATAAAGAGAGGAGGAAGGGAAGAGGAGAGGAGAGGAGAGGAGAGGAGAGGAGAGGAGAGGAGAGGAGAGGAGAGGAGAGGAGAGGAGAGGAGAGGAGAGGAGAGGAGAGGAGAGGAGAGGAGAGAGAGGGGAAAGAGATGAGAGGATAGGAGAGGAGGAGAGACGAGACGAGGAAAGGAGTTGAAAGGAAAAGAGAGGAGAGAAGGAATTAAGAGGAGAGGAAAAGAGAGGAGAGAAGGAAGAGAAAGAACAGGAGAGAGGGGAGAGGATAGACAAGGAGAGGATAGGAGAGGAGAGAGAGAAGTGAGGAAAGTGAAAGGAGAAGAGGGGAGAGAAGAAAGAAAGAGGAGAGGAGAGAGCAGAGGAAAGGAGAAGAGAGAAGAAAGGAGGGGAGAGGAGAGGAGGGAGGAAGAGAGAGGAGAGGAGAGAGGAGAGGATAGATGAGGAGAGGAGTGGAAAGGAAAAGAGAGGAGAGGAGAGAAGGAAGAGAGGAGAGGAGGAAAGAGAGAGGATAGGAGAGGAGAGACGAGGAGAGGAGTGGAAAGGAAAAGAGAGGAGAGGAGAGAAGGAAGAGAGAGGAGAGGAGAGGAGAGGAGGGAAGAGGAGGGAAGAGGAGGGAAGATAGGACACACACCGCACACAGACACAAACACACACACAAACACACCCACACACTAAGACACTCAGACACAGACACATGTACACACACACACCTCCCATCCCAGAGTTATGTGACTAACAGACCTGTCCTGTCTGTATCAGTGGTTGTGATGACTGACTGACTAACAGACCTGTCCTGTCTGTATCAGTGGTTGTGATGACTGACTGACTAACAGACCTGTCCTGTCTGCATCAGTGGTTGTGATGACTGACTGACTAACAGACCTGTCCTATCTGCATCAGTGGTTGTGACTACATGACTAACAGACCTGTCCTGTCTGTATCAGTGGTTGTGACTACATGACTAACAGACCTGTCCTGTCTGTATCAGTGGTTGTGATGACTAACAGACCTGTCCTGTCTGTATCAGTGGTTGTGATGACTAACTAACAGACCTGTCCTGTCTGTATCAGTGGTTGTGACTACATGACTAACAGACCTGTCCTGTCTGTATCAGTGGTTGTGACTACATGACTAACAGACCTGTCCTGTCTGTATCAGTGGTTGTGACTACATGACTAACAGACCTGTCCTGTCTGTATCAGTGGTTGTGATGACTGACTAATAGACCTGTCCTGTCTGTATCAGTGGTTGTGATGACTGACTAACAGACCTGTCCTGTCTGTATCAGTGGTTGTGATGACTGACTACTCCGGTACAGTTATACCCACATCTCCTGTTAATGCAGCTAATGTACTGTTGTCATTATATTAATGACAAAATAATAAATTAGGGTTAATTAAATGCTCTTTGACTCAAATCCAGTCATGTCTGTGAGTTGTCATGTCTTCCTGTCTGTCTGTCTGTCTGTCTGTCTGTCTGTCTGTCTGTCTGTCTGTCTGTCTGTCTGTCTGTCTGTCTGTCTGTCTGTGAGTTTGTCTGTCTGTCTGTGAGTTTGTCTGTCTGTCTGTGAGTTTGTCTGTCTGCCTGTCTGTCTGTGAGTTTGTCTATCTTCCTGTCTGTCTGTCTGTCTGTCTGCCTGTCTGCCTGTCTGCCTGTCTGTCTAGTGATTAACCTCATTTTAGGCAGACCTTATGTTGGCGGATTAGCTCCTTTTATTAAGTAATTATGCAGCAGATTTCCAGGACATATTGTGGGATAAATAAAGCATTATACAAATGACTGTGGATCTGCTGTTACAGGACGTGGCTGGTAGTTCTGTAACTACCAGACAAACAGATGTGGCCAGGGGGCGGACGCTAACAGCAAGCGTAGCGGAAGCATGCGGTGCTCGCACAGTAATTCATAAACTAGCTATGTCTCTGGTTACTTAACCATCTGGTGTGTGTGTGTGTGTGGTGCTGGATTTTAGTGTATGGGGGATCCTAATGAATACTAAATACTTCACCATCTGACATTCAGCCTGATCAGGCCCAAAGCTGTAACACCAACACCGGGTTCCCTTGACCAATCACAGCCACACACGGCATCATAACCATATAGCCCTCTCTGTTAATTGTCCAGTTGGAGTTGCTAATAGTAATCCCATTCATTTTACCCCCATTTTAAACCCTCCCATGTTGAGTCAAGCTGTTTAAACCCTCCATGATGAGTCAAGCTGTTTAAACCCTCCCATGTTGAGTCAAGCTGTTTAAACCCTCCCATGTTGAGTCAAACTGTTGGAACCCTCCACGTTGAATCAAGCTGTTGAAACCCTCCATGTTGAGTCAAGCTGTTAAAACCCTCCATGTTGAGTCAAACTGTTTAAACCCTTCATGTTGAGTCAAGCTGTTTAAACCCTCCATGATGAGTCAAACTGTTTAAACCCTCCATGATGAGTCAAGCTGTTTAAACCCTCCATGTTGAGTCAAACTGTTTAAACCCTCCATGTTGAGTCAAACTGTTTAAACCCTTCATGTTGAGTCAAGCTGTTTAAACCCTCCATGATGAGTCAAACTGTTTAAACCCTCCATGATGAGTCAAGCTGTTTAAACCCTCCATGTTGAGTCAAACTGTTTAAACCCTCCATGATGAGTCAAGCTGTTTAAACCCTCCATGATGAGTCAAGCTGTTTAAATCCTCCATGTTGACTCAAGCGATTTAAACCCTCCATGATGAGTCAAGCTGTTTAAACCCTCCATGTTGAGTCAAGCTGTTTAAACCCTCCATGATGAGTCAAGCTGTTTAAACCCTCCCATGATGAGTCAAGCTGTTTAAACCCTCCATGATGAGTCAAGCTGTTTAAACCCTCCATGTTGAGTCAAACTGTTTAAACCCTCCATGAGTCAAGCTGTTTAAACCCTCCATGATGAGTCAAGCTGTTTAAATCCTCCATGTTGACTCAAGCGATTTAAACCCTCCATGATGAGTCAAGCTGTTTAAACCCTCCCATGATGAGTCAAGCTGTTTAAACCCTCCATGATGAGTCAAGCTGTTTAAACCCTCCATGTTGAGTCAAGCTGTTTAAACCCTCCATGATGAGTCAAGCTGTTTAAACCCTCCATGATGAGTCAAGCTGTTTCAGCAGCTTATCCTGGCATATGCAGTAGCAGGTAGCATATTTGCAAATTATAAATGATGCACTTCATTACGGACAAATTAAACCTATTTGAGAGAAATGCTGAAGGTAATGATTTTAAGGGATGTTCACGTAGCCAGCGATTACACATAATGGGATTCCATTTAGGATCTACTGTACACGTTAAAGTTTAGCACGATCTGACAGGAACTATTGAATAAACGCATAATAACAAGAGGTGAAAGACAGGTCGAGGGCATAGCAGGACAGGAACTATTCAACCCTCTTGCCCAGTAGAACCCTGTTCCCGAGTGACAACATCAGCCTATTCTCTCACTCATCATCAATGTAATAGAAGACAGAAAGCTTTTATTGTGCTCCTTGTCTTTAAGCACACCACAACACACATACATACCTGTATGACAAACGGATTAAAACAACACATTCAGGGGAGAGTGGTAGTTCATATCAGGGGAGGGAGTAAGGGGGTAGTTCATATCAGGGTAGGAGAGGGGGTAGTTCATATCAGGGTAGGAGAGGGGGTAGTTCATATCAGGGTAGTAGGAGAGGGGGTAGTTCATATCAGGGTAGTAGGAGGGGGTAGTTCCTATCAGGGTAGGAGAGGGGGTAGTTCATATCAGGGTAGTAGGAGGGGGTAGTTCATATCAGGGTAGTAGGAGGGGGTAGTTTCATCAGGAGAGGAGGAGGGGGTAGTTCATATCAGGGTAGGAGGAGGGGGTAGTTTTATCAGGGGAGGAGGGGGTAGTTCATATCAGGGTAGGGGGGGTAGTTCCCATCAGGGTAGGAGTAGGGGGTAGTTCATATCAGGGTAGTAGGAGGGGGTAGTTCATATCAGGGTAGTAGGAGGGGGTAGTTCTTATCAGGGTAGTAGGAGGGGGTAGTTCATATCAGGGTAGTAGGAGGGGATAGTTCACATCAGGGTAGTAGCGGGGGGTAGTTCATATCAGGGTAGGTGAGGGGGTAGTCCATATCAGGGTAGAGGAGGGGGTAGTTCATATCAGGGTAGAAGGAGGGGGTAGTTCATATCAGGGTAGGAGGGGGGGTAGTTCATATCAGGGTAGGAGGGGGGGTAGTTCATATCAGGGTAGTAGGAGGGGGTAGTTCAATCAGGGTAGGAGGGGGGTTTAGTTCATATCAGGGTAGGAGAGGGGTAGTTCATATCAGGGGAGGAGAGGGGGTAGTTCATATCAGGGTAGTAGGAGGGGGTAGTTCATATCAGGGGAGGAGAGGATGTAGTTCTAATCAGGGTAGGAGGAGGGGGTAGTTCATATCAGGGTAAGAGGAGGGGGTAGTTCATATCAGGGTAGTAGGAGGGGGTAGTTCATATCAGGGTAGCAGGGTAGAAGGAGGGGGTAGTTCATATCAGGGTAGGAGGGGGGGTAGTTCATATCATGGTAGTAGGAGGGGGTAGTTCAATCAGGGTAGGAGGGGGGTTTAGTTCATATCAGGGTAGGAGAGGGGTAGTTCATATCAGGGGAGGAGAGGGGGTAGTTCATATCAGGGTAGTAGGAGGGGGTAGTTCATATCAGGGGAGGAGAGGATGTAGTTCTAATCAGGGTAGGAGGAGGGGGTAGTTCATATCAGGGTAAGAGGAGGGGGTAGTTCATATCAGGGTAGTAGGAGGGGGTAGTTCATATCAGGGTAGCAGGGAGGGGTGTAGTTCAGTGGGGTAGGAGGGAGGGGTGTAGCTCAATCAGGGTAGAAGGGAGGGATGTAGTTCAATCAGGGTAGAACGGAGGGGTGTAGTTCAATCAGGGTAGAAGGGAGGGGTGTAGTTCAGTAGGGTAGCAGGGAGGGGTGTAGTTCAGTGGGGAGGGGGTAGTTCATATCAGGGTAAGAGGAGGGGGTAGTTCATATCAGGGTAAGAGGAGGGGGTAGTTCATATCAGGGTAAGAGGAGGGGGTAGTTCATATCAGGGTAAGAGGAGGGGGTAGTTCATATCAGGGTAGTAGGAGGGGGTAGTTCATATCAGGGTAGCAGGGAGGGGTGTAGTTCAGTGGGGTAGGAGGGAGGGGTGTAGCTCAATCAGGGTAGAAGGGAGGGATGTAGTTCAATCAGGGTAGAACGGAGGGGTGTAGTTCAATCAGGGTAGAACGGAGGGGTGTAGTTCAATCAGGGTAGAAGGGAGGGGTGTAGTTCAGTAGGGTAGGAGGGAGGGGTGTAGTTCAGTGGGGTAGCAGGGAGGGGTGTAGTTCAGTGGGGTAGCAGGGAGGGGTGTAGTTCAGTGGGGTAGCAGGGAGGGGTGTAGTTCAGTGGGGTAGCAGGGAGGGGTGTAGTTCAGTGGGGTAGGAGGGAGGGGTGTAGCTCTATCAGGGTAGAAAGGAGGGGTGTAGTTCAATCAGGGTAGAGGGAGGGGTGTAGTTCAGTGGGGTAGGAGGGAGGGGTGTAGCTCAATCAGGGTAGAAGGGAGGGGTGTAGCTCAGTGGGGTAGCAGGGAGGGGTGTAGTTCTGTGGGGTAGGAGGGAGGGGTGTAGTTTAGTGGGGTAGGAGGGAGGGGTGTAGTTCAGTGGGGTAGAAGGGAGGGGTGTAGTTCAGTGGGGTAGAAGGGAGGGGTGTAGTTCAGTGGGGTAGCAGGGAGGGGTGTAGTTCAATCAGGGTAGGAGGGAGGGGTGTAGTTCAGTGGGGTAGGAGGGAGGGGTGTAGTTCTGTGGGGTAGCAGGGAGGGGTGTAGTTCAATCAGGGTAGAGGGAGGGGTGTAGTTCTGTGTGTTTATTTCCTATAAACATAAATAAAGGCTTAATTCACCACCAGCACCACAGTTTACATGACCGCGTGCCCGGCAAGGTTAAATGTGGGAAAGAGATGTTTGTGTGTTTGTGTGTGTGTGTGTGTGTGTGTGTGTGTGTGTGTGTGTGTGTGTGTGTGTGTGTGTGAGATCCTGTCCTCATCCCAACCTATCCTCACCGCCTCATCCTGACTGCTGTAACTCTGAATCCAGCTGAAACCTGACAGACTACCCCTTTCCCCTCTCCTCTTCCTCTCCCCCTTTCCCCTCTCTTCCTCTACCCCTCTCCTCCTTTCCCCCTCTCCTCCTCTCCCCCTCTCCCTCTCCCCCTCTTCCTCTCCCTCTCTTCCCTCTCCTCCTCTACCCCTTCCCCCTATCCCTCTCCCCCTCTTCCCTCTCCTCCTCTTCCCTCTCCCCCCCTCCTCTCCCCAGGTCCCTGATGGAGAGCAGCAGCAGTTCCAACACCAAGACAAACACATCCCCAGCCAGACATGCTGCAGGGGCTTTACATTGCAATGTCTTTGTTGGTTTTCCAAAATATGCTCCCATCTCATCCTGGACGAAGAGAGGTGACGCATATTATTATTGGCAGTATTATTTATTATTTAGAGGCTACTGTTGGTGATGGTGTTGGTGATGGTGATACTGATGGTGGTGGTGTTGGTGATGGTGATACTGATGGTGGTGGTGTTGGTGTTGGTGATACTGATGGTGTTGGTGATGGTGTTGGTAATGGTGTTGGTGATTGGTGGTGGTTTTGGTGGTGGTGATGGTTTTGGTGATGGTTTGTTGATTGGTGATGGTATTGGTATTGGTGATGGTTATGGTTTTGGTGATTCGTGATGGTGATACTGATGGTGTTGGTATGGTGATGGTATTGGTGTTGCTGATGGTGTTGGTGATGGTATGGTGATGGTATTGGTGATGATGATGGTATTGGTGATGGTGTTGGTGATTGGTGATGTTGGTGATGGTTTTGGTGTTGGTATTGGTGATGGTATTGGTGAAGGTATTGGTGAAGGTATTGGTGAAGGTATTGGTGATGGTATTGGTGATGGTATTGGTGATGGTATTGGTGATGGTGATTGTGATGGTTTTGGTGTTGGTATTGGTGATTGTATTGGTGATGGTATTGGTGATGGTATTGGTGATGGTGTTGGTGATGGTATTGGTGATGGTGATTGGGGATGGTATTGGTGATTGGGGATGGTATTGGTGATTGGGGATGGTATTGGTGATGGTATTGGTGATTGGGGATGGTATTGGTGATTGGTGATGTTATTGGTGATTGGTGATGGTATTGGTGATGGTATTGGTGATTGGTGGTGGTATTGGTGATGGTATTGGTGATGGTATTGGTGATGGTATTGGTGATTGGTAATGGTATTGTTGATTGGTGATGGTATTGGTGATTGGTGATGGTATTGGTGATGGTATTGGTGATTGGTGATGGTATTGGTGATGGTATTGGTGATTGGTGATGGTATTGGTGATGGTATTGGTGATTGGTGATGGTATTGGTGATGGTTTTGGTGATGGTATATTTCTGTTGGTCAGAGTTCCCATATAGAAGAGGGGGCCAGAAGGGGTCTAAGGACATACCATCTGTAGGCATTATATATGTCCTGAAACCATCATCTGGAAACTGGGGGCTTTTCTAAATGGAGAGAGGAAGATATGGAATGGGTTGTGGGAGGGGGAGATTGATATGCTGTTGACAAAGCACTGAGAATCCATGAGCTTCCATAAAAACATATTGAAACTCTTCACAAAGGATGAAAATATGATATATGATGTACAAAAAAGGTTTGGTGTGAACAAAGGCTATGAAAGAGATATTTAATATCAACCGAACAAACCATCATAATATGAAGCACGAGAAGGGGAATAGAAAAATCTGCGGCAAAAAAAACAAAAAACAAGAAGAGAATTGCTTCCTGGAAGAGCAGAGCCACACCACACTAAACAGGCTCTACTGTTTCCAGATACAGGATGTGGTAAAGTTCTCAGATTTAAATAGAACACATATATCTATCGCTATGGTTACTACTCTCTGTTCCCTTCCTGTTCGAGCCTCTTCCTCTGTGGTGCTGTGCAGCTCTTTGCAGGCAGTATGAGGTCAAACGGGGGTGAAGAAGAGTTTAACAGTGGAGCTGGCTGCCTGCCAATACCAACCACCTCACCTCAGCTGAGCTCTTGAACAATGTGGAGACCGCAGAGCATGGCTGGCACGAGCACAACCATTCATGACTGGCTTGTCCGTGATGGTTGAGTTTACCTGGCATCATCCCACAGGGAGGGAAGGCCTGATGCTGGGGCATGGTTATAGTAATGGCTTTTGGCTAAGGGTTTGACTGGGTTGGCATATCTTAACTACACGGATCATTTCCAGAGCCAGACAGGTTCTGTGTTTACGCTGTCATGTAACCTTTATATATACAGTTCATTCTCATTGATATACAATCCTCTGTTGAAACAGAGACTTGTAGTTAAGAGGGACATTAGGGTTTTACAGTGATTGTTTTAAGTTGCTTACAGTATATTCTGCAGCTTGCTGACACAGGAAGGGCACATTGAGGAGTATATTACAGAATACACAGAGACAACTTCCAGGGTAAAGAAGTAGTATTTTAGTAGTGTCATACAGTACTTACTCAACAAATTGGCGCATGACAAAACATTTCAATTATGTTCTGTGTTTTTTAATACAAATTAACCACCAGGGCAGGACCATTTCTGTATGTTGTAAATGTGTAAATGAATCCCAGGGCAGGACCGGCAGGTAGCCTAGTGGTTAGAGGGTTGGACTAGTAACCGACTAGTAACCGAAAGGTTGCAATATCGAATCCCCGAGCTGACAAGGTAAAAAAAAAAACTGTCGTTCTGCCCCTGAACAAGGCAGTTAACCCACTGTTCCTGGGCTGTCATTGAAAATAAGAATTTGTTCTTAACTGACTTGCCTAGATAAATATAAATAAATAAATATCTGTATGTTATAAATGTACAAATGAACCACCAGGGTAGGATCATCTCTGTATGTTATAAATGTATAAATGAACCACCAGGGTAGGATCATCTCTGTATGTTATAAATGAACCACCAGGGCAGGAACATCTCTGTATGTTATAAATGAACCACCAGGGTAGGATCATCTCTGTATGTTATAAATGTATAAATGAACCACCAGGGTAGGATCATCTCTGTATGTTATAAATGTATAAATGAACCACCAGGGTAGGATCATCTCTGTATGTTATAAATGAACCACCAGGGCAGGAACATCTCTGTATGTTATAAATGTATAAATGAACCACCAGGGCAGGATCATCTCTGTATGTTATAAATGTATAAATGAACCACCAGGGTAGGATCATCTCTGTATGTTATAAATGTATAAATGAACCACCAGGGCAGGATAATCTCTGTATGTTGTAAATGAACCACCAGGGCAGGAACATCTCTGTATGTTATAAATGAACCACCAGGGTAGGATCATCTCTGTATGTTATAAATGAACCACCAGGGTAGGATCATCTCTGTATGTTATAAATGAACCACCAGGGTAGGATCATCTCTGTATGTTATAAATGAACCACCAGGGTAGGACCATCTCTGTATGTTATAAATGAACCACCAGGGTAGGATCATCTCTGTATGTTATAAATGAACCACCAGGGTAGGACCATCTCTGTATGTTATAAATGAACCACCAGGGTAGGATCATCTCTGTATGTTATAAATGAACCACCAGGGTAGGATCATCTCTGTATGTTATAAATGAACCACCAGGGTAGGAGCATCTCTGTATGTTATAAATGAACCACCAGGGTAGTAGCATCTCTGTATGTTATAAATGTGTCAGTGTTGTATGTTATTATATTATAGACTCACCACAGTGCAGCACAGAGGCCAGAACCACCACGCGGCTGCTAACGCTGCCAGTAACAACAGCAGCAGGAACACTATGGCTACAGCCAAGCCGTCCGACTGACACAGGAAGAGAAAAATACACGTTAGACCAATCAGAGGTCATATGTTAGACCGAATAGACTAATCAGAGGTCATATGTTTGACCGAATAGACCAATCAGAGGTCATATGTTTGACCGAATAGACTAATCAGAGGACATATGTTAGACCAATCAGAGGTCATATGTTAGACCGAATAGACCAATAAGAGGTCATATGTTAGACCGAATAGACCAATCAGAGGTCATATGTTAGACTGAATAGACCAATCAGAGGTCATATGTTAGACCGAATAGACTAATCAGAGGACATATGTTTGACCGAATAGACTAATCAGAGGTCATATGTTAGACCGAATAGACCAATCAGAGGTCATATGTTAGACCGAATAGACCAATCAGAGGTCATATGTTAGACCGAATAGACCAATCAGAGGTCAATATGTTAGACTGAATAGACCAATTAGAGGTCATATGTTAGACCGAATAGACCAATCAGAGGTCATATGTTAGACTGAATAGACCAATCAGAGGTCATATGTTAGACCGAATAGACCAATCAGGTCATATGTTAGACCGAACAGACCAATCAGAGGTCACATGTTAGACCGAATAGACAAATCAGAGCTCATATGTTAGACCGAATAGACCAATCAGAGGTCATATGTTAGACCGAACAGACCAATCAGAGGTCACATGTTAGACTGAATAGACAAATCAGAGCTCATATGTTAGACCGAATAGACCAATCAGAGGTCATATGTTAGACCGAATAGACCAATCAGAGGTCATATGTTAGACCGAATAGACCAATCAGAGGTCATATGTTAAGACATAGACCAATCAGAGGTCATATGTTAGACTGAATAGACCAATCAGAGGTCATATGTTAAGACATAGACCAGTCATACAATAGACAGATAAGACCAGTTAGAGGTATGCACATAGGTCCCATGTGGCTCAGTTTGTAACACAAGGTGTAGATAAATATAGACTGGTGTAGATAAATATAGACTGGTGTAGATAAATATAGACTGGTGTAGATAAATATAGACTGGTGTAGATAAATATAGACTGGTGTAGATAAATATAGACTGTTTTACTCTTTTATTAACAGATGTACATTGTAGTCATTTAGCAGACGCTCTTATCCAGAGCCACTTACAGTAGTGAATGCATACATTTCATTTCATGCATTTTTTTTGTACTGCCCCCCCCGTGGGAATCGAACCCACAACCCTGGCATTGCACACACCACACTGGCATTGCAAACGCCATGCTCTACCAACTGAGCCACAGGGAAGACAGATATTGGACAATGTAAAACTCACACATGTTGTGGCGTAGATGGTGAAGGCACTAAGGATGAAGGACTTTCCATGGTTCAGACTTATCAGGACATCCATGGACCTAGAAAGACAAGCACAACACATACTGTTTAACATCACAATAGCCCTAAATAGGGGTGGGGGCCTGTGTATGACTTATTTTTCACGAGGGGAACGAGTTCAAAATGGCGCAATTAAAACCCTAATGATGAACGGCAGAGCTATTTCCGTATGTCCATTATGCCAGATCCAATTACCATGTCTTTAAGCAGGAAACGGAACGACTGAAACGCCTGAAATCCCCCCCAACCCCAAAATTAAGAAATATGTAAAACACTGTCTATTGTCTGGTCTGATTGTTCGCCTGGCTGTGTGTGTGGGGGATGAAGGTATGTGTGTGTTCTCTCTGTGCTGTTGGTTTTGCCCTGGGCTCTGCCTTGGGCCTTCTATTCTCCTGCGGCTCCAACAGATGAGCTGCCGCCTGACTATCTGTCCTACTGTCCGCTAGTATGGTACTGGAATTTAAATCGCCTGAACCCCCCCCCCCCCCTTATTCAATCTTTATATCGCCTTTCCTATTTCCACACTCACTAATTAAATGATGGATGTATGTCCATTTAAAAAAAATAAAAGACTACGTCTCATGTTTTTTGTTCCTGTCCACTTGGCTTTGACTGGTATTGTGGAACACATTTAGGAGGGGCCGTGTCTGTGACTCGGCTTTGACTGGTATTGTGGAACACATTTAGGAGGGGCCGTGTCTGTGACTTGGCTTTGACTGGTATTGTGGAACACATTTAGGAGGGGCCGTGTCTGTGACTCGGCTTTGACTGGTATTGTGGAACACATTTAGGAGGGGCCGTGTCTGTGACTCGGCTTTGACTGGTATTGTGGAACACATTTAGGAGGGGCCGTGTCTGTGACTCGGCTTTGAATGGTATTGTGAAACACATTTAGGAGGGGCCGTGTCTGTGACTTGGCTTTGACTGGTATTGTGGAACACATTTAGGAGGGGCCGTGTCTGTGACTTGGCTTTGACTGGTATTGTGGAACACATTTAGGAGGGGCCGTGTCTGTGACTTGGCTTTGACTGGTATTGTGAAACACATTTAGGAGGGGCCGTGTCTGTGACTCGGCTTTGACTGGTATTGTGAAACACATTTAGGAGGGGCCGTGTCTGTGACTCGGCTTTGACTGGTATTGTGGAACACATTTAGGAGGGGCCGTGTCTGTGACTCGGCTTTGACTGGTATTGTGGAACACATTTAGGAGGGGCCGTGTCTGTGACTTGGCGTTGACTGGTATGTGAAACACATTTAGGAGGGGCCGTGTCTGTGACTTGGCTTTGACTGGTATTGTGAAACACATTTAGGAGGGGCCGTGTCTGTGACTTGGCTTTGACTGGTATTGTGGAACACATTTAGGAGGGGCCGTGTCTGTGACTTGGCTTTGACTGGTATTGTGGAACACATTTAGGAGGGGCCGTGTCTGTGACTCGGCTTTGACTGGTATTGTGGAACACATTTAGGAGGGGCCGTGTCTGTGACTCGGCTTTGACTGGTATTGTGAAACACATTTAGGAGGGGCCGTGTCTGTGACTCGGCTTTGACTGGTATTGTGAAACACATTTAGGAGGGGCCGTGTCTGTGACTCGGCTTTGACTGGTATTGTGGAACACATTTAGGAGGGGCCGTGTCTGTGACTCGGCTTTGACTGGTATTGTGGAACACATTTAGGAGGGGCCGTGTCTGTGACTCGGCTTTGAATGGTATTGTGAAACACATTTAGGAGGGGCCGTGTCTGTGACTCGGCTTTGACTGGTATTGTGGAACACATTTAGGAGGGGCCGTGTCTGTGACTTGGCTTTGACTGGTATTGTGAAACACATTTAGGAGGGGCCGTGTCTGTGACTCGGCTTTGACTGGTATTGTGAAACACATTTAGGAGGGGCCGTGTCTGTGACTCGGCTTTGACTGGTATTGTGGAACACATTTAGGAGGGGCCGTGTCTGTGACTCGGCTTTGACTGGTATTGTGGAACACATTTAGGAGGGGCCGTGTCTGTGACTTGGCGTTGACTGGTATTGTGAAACACATTTAGGAGGGGCCGTGTCTGTGACTTGGCTTTGACTGGTATTGTGAAACACATTTAGGAGGGGCCGTGTCTGTGACTTGGCTTTGACTGGTATTGTGGAACACATTTAGGAGGGGCCGTGTCTGTGACTTGGCTTTGACTGGTATTGTGGAACACATTTAGGAGGGGCCGTGTCTGTGACTTGGCTTTGACTGGTATTGTGGAACACATTTAGGAGGGGCCGTGTCTGTGACTCGGCTTTGACTGGTATTGTGAAACACATTTAGGAGGGGCCGTGTCTGTGACTCGGCTTTGACTGGTATTGTGGAACACATTTAGGAGGGGCCGTGTCTGTGACTCGGCTTTGACTGGTATTGTGGAACACATTTAGGAGGGGCCGTGTCTGTGACTCGGCTTTGACTGGTATTGTGAAACACATTTAGGAGGGGCCGTGTCTGTGACTCGGCATTGACTGGTATTGTGGAACACATTTAGGAGGGGCCGTGTCTGTGACTTGGCTTTGACTGGTATTGTGGAACACATTTAGGAGGGGCCGTGTCTGTGACTCGGCTTTGACTGGTATTGTGGAACACATTTAGGAGGGGCCGTGTCTGTGACTCGGCTTTGAATGGTATTGTGGAACACATTTAGGAGGGGCCGTGTCTGTGACTCGGCTTTAGAAGAAATAGAGAAAGAAGACAAAGAGAAGGTCCGCTCTCTTAGAATTAATAATGTGATTTAAGCCATGGACATTCTCTTTTTCTACTATTGACCATTACCGGTTTTACACTGAGTGGACAAAACATTAGGAACACTTGCTCTTTCCATGACATAGACTGACCAGCTGAATCCAGGTGCAAGTTATGATCCCTTACTGAGGTCACTTGTTAAATCCACTTCAATCAGTGTAGAGGAAGGGGAGGAGACAGGTTAAAGAAGGATTTTTAAGCCTAGAAACAATTGAGACATGGATTGTGTATGTGTGCCATTCTGAGGGTGCATGGGTAAGACAAAAGATTGAAGTGCCTTTGAACGGGGTTTGGTGGTAGGTGCCAGGCACACCGGTTTGAGTGTGTGAAGAACTGCAACGCTGCTGAGTTTTTCATGCTCAACAGTTTCCTGTGTGTATCAAGAATGGTCCACCACCCAAAGGTCATCTAGTCAACTCGACACAACTGTGGGAATCATTGAAGTCAACAACTCTTTCGACAATGTTTAGAGTCCATGCCTCGACGAATTGAGGCTGTTTTGAGGGCAAAGAGGGGGGTGCAACTCAATATTAGGAAGGTGTTCCTAATGTTTTGTTCACTCAGTGTATATGCACCAACAACTTAATAATATCACAATCAACAGCCTGATCAACTCTATGTGAAGGAGATGAGCCGCATGAGGCAAATGGTCACAGCAGATACTGACTGGTTTTCTGATCCACTCCCATACCTTTTTCTTTTTTTAAAGGTCTGTCACCAACAGATGCCTATCTGTATTCCCAGTCATGTGAAATCCATAATTTAGGGCCTAATGAATTTATTTCAAATTGACTGATTCCCTCATATGAACTGTAACTCAGTAACAGTTTTGAAATTGTTGAGTGTTGCGTTTATATATTTTTTTCTGTGTAGTTGGTGAGAGTTACTGTTGCACAAACAGGACAAAAAATATGTTCCTCTTACATAGATGTAAGTCAATTTCAACATTCATTTTTTTGAGTAACACAAAAACTAATATTGTGATTGTGAGAGCATACTTTTTTTGTGAGGACATCATCACTCTGAAATAATTGGATTGAAATTAAAACAATATTTTGATTAGTTTCACGAGCACCATCTTTTTCTACGATTCTTTCTCCAAAAAAGCGATCATCCTTTATTTATACATACAATATCCTGTAGATTTTATTTAACCAGAAGTAATATCCCTTTTGCATGACCAGGCCAAGATGACTGCAAACAAACACACGTTACATTGCAGACACTTGAATGGAATGAAAACTTAAACATGTGTTTGGCCTAACGTTTGATCACCCACTCTTGAGGTTCGTTCCGTACCACAATCCCTCTCTTCAGAGTTCAAAGAGTTTCCTCTATTCTGTCAGGAGCTCTGCCACGCGTCCTCCAGAGGAGCGACGTTTCCACAACTCTTAGTGACAGCCATCCTCCGCAATATGTTCAACCCTGAATAATTCACCCTCCTCAATTTTCCTGTCTTTAAGGAAAAGTTGGAAAGCCATTAGTGACACCGGAGATCATCCAGCTGTATCGTATCACTAGCGCTTAGCGTCACGCAGGACAACGAGGCGCTCCGACAGAAGCCACTAGACTCAGAGACCACTAGAGTAGGAGGTAAAGAGAGGTTTCCACTAGACACAGAGACCACTAGAGTAGGAGGGGAAGAGAAGTTTCCACTAGACACAGAGACCACTAGAGTAGGAGGGGAAGAGAAGTTTCCACTAGACACAGAGACCACTAGAGTAGGAGGGAAAGAGAAGTTTCCACTAGACACAGAGACCACTAGAGTAGGAGGGAAAGAGAAGTTTCCACTAGACACAGAGACCACTAGAGTAGGAGGGAAAGAGAAGTTTCCACTAGACACAGAGACCACTAGAGTAGGAGGTAAAGAGAAGTTTCCACTAGACACAGAGACCACTAGAGTAGGAGGGAAAGAGAAGTTTCCACTAGACACAGAGACCACTAGAGTAGGAGGGGAAGAGAAGTTTCCACTAGACACAGAGACCACTAGAGTAGGAGGGAAAGAGAAGTTTCCACTAGACACAGAGACCACTAGAGTAGGAGGGGAAGAGAGGTTTCCACTAGACACAGAGACCACTAGAGTAGGAGGTAAAGAGAGGTTTCCACTAGACACAGAGACCACTAGAGTAGGAGGGGAAGAGAAGTTTCCACTAGACACAGAGACCACTAGAGTAGGAGGGGAAGAGAAGTTTCCACATCGCAGCTCAGAGACCACTAGAGTAGGAGGGGAAGAGAAGTTTCCACTAGACTCAGAGACCACTAGAGTAGGAGGGACAGAGAAGTTTCCACTAGACTCAGAGACCACTAGAGTAGGAGGGGAAGAGAAGTTTCCACATCGCAGCTCAGAGACCACTAGAGTAGGAGATAAAGAGAAGTTTCCACTAGACTCAGAGACCACTAGAGTAGGAGGGAAAGAGAAGTTTCCACTAGACTCAGAGACCACTAGAGTAGGAGGGAAAGAGAAGTTTCCACATCGCAGCTCAGAGACCACTAGAGTAGGAGATAAAGAGAAGTTTCCACTAGACTCAGAGACCACTAGAGTAGGAGGGAAAGAGAAGTTTCCACTAGACTCAGAGACCACTAGAGTAGGAGGGAAAGAGAAGTTTCCACTAGACACAGAGACCACTAGAGTAGGAGGGAAAGAGAAGTTTCCACTAGACACAGAGACCACTAGAGTAGGAGGTAAAGAGAAGTTTCCACTAGACACAGAGACCACTAGAGTAGGAGGGGAAGAGAGGTTTCCACTAGACACAGAGACCACTAGAGTAGGAGGGAAAGAGAAGTTTCCACTAGACACAGAGACCACTAGAGTAGGAGGGAAAGAGAAGTTTCCACTAGACACAGAGACCACTAGAGTAGGAGGGGAAGAGAGGTTTCCACTAGACACAGAGACCACTAGAGTAGGAGGGAAAGAGAAGTTTCCACTAGACACAGAGACCACTAGAGTAGGAGGGAAAGAGAAGTTTCCACTAGACACAGAGACCACTAGAGTAGGAGGGAAAGAGAAGTTTCCACTAGACACAGAGACCACTAGAGTAGGAGGGGAAGAGAAGTTTCCACTAGACACAGAGACCACTAGAGTAGGAGGGAAAGAGAAGTTTGCTCTATTCTGCCTGGAGTGCCGGATCTGCAGAATGTATAGTCTTGGGACTGTTCAATTGATCCAGTCAGCCAGGCAAGCCTAGATAAAAGTATTTGGAATGATTTCAAATAGAGGTTGAACCCAGGTTTGTCCATATCCCAGTTTAGAGATCTCCAGTGATACAAAGAGAGGAGAGGCCTGGATCGTCTGTCTTGATGTCCCTGGGAACATGTGTCAGTCTTTACAGGGTTTTAGAGTGATCCCTTAGAGTGATCCCCCTGCCCATTTTACCTCTGGCATGACATTTCCCCCTCTCGTCTCCCATCTATTCAGACATAACCCCAGCTCAACCTAACAGCTGGGGCCCTGCCTTCAACTGTCATTCACAGGGTTTTATAGCATCACCAGTTATAAGAAGAGACAGAGCGACAGAAGGATATGTCCATGTATTATTTACCTGTTTTTTTTTTGTTGCTTTTGTGGAACAGGATGTTGTTGACCGCACCCACAAACTAAGGTTATGCTATTTCTCCTCTTCAACATGAGTTTCCTCTGAACTATTAAACCTGATAAATATTTGGATTGCTACTCATGACTTGCTGTGCATATTAGTCGATACATAGCCTCCAGGTTTTTGTTGTATCACTTAAGGTATTGAATCATACGTCCACAGTCGGGTATTCCCATTGGGATCCCATTCTTTACCTTCAGGACACAGGGCTCAACTCGAGAGTCTTTACATTGGGCCAAGAAAATAATATCGGTCACACCACCTGATGTTAACGTTACAGGAAGACAGATCCCCAATGCTCCACCAAGAGACGCTCCACTTTTCAACGACCCAGAGATGTTTACGGCTTTGACATCAAAAATGGCACCAATTGGACAACTGACACGGTCGGCAGCCCGGCGGAGCGTCATCCGATTGTCCTGTTCCATTATTCATGAGGCTTGCTGCATTAGCTAGCTGTCCTGTCCTGTCCTGTCCTGTCCTGGCCTGTCCTGTCCTGTCCTGTCCGTTGCCAGGTGTCAACCAGGTGTCAGCCAGGCCCTTAAGTTTTCTTTTACCCTCCACCGTTGTTGTGTGAACACCAGGTGAGACACGGAGGACCAAGCGCTCCACCATGCAACCTTGTTATCATCAACACATGGGGGGGGGGTTAAGGGACAGGAGGACACATGGGGGGCACCTACCTAATGGAGCGATATGGTGGAGAGGGGAAGGGGGAGAGGGTTAGGGCCACCAACAGATGCTTGTGTTCAAGGACTGAACCATGACACAGCTGTCACCACAGATGAGACCCGTGCCACCACCAATTGACTGAACCACTATGGTATATGGAATGTGTACTGTATATGGAATGTGTACTGTATATGGAATGTGTACTGTATATGGAATGTGTACTGTATATGGAATGTGTACTGTATATGGAATGTGTACTGTATATGGAATGTGTACTGTATATGGAATGTGTATTGTATATGGAACGTGTACTGTATATGGAACGTGTACTGTATATGGAACGTGTATTGTATATGGAACGTGTACTGTATATGGAACGTGTACTGTATATGGAACGTGTATTGTATATGGAACGTGTACTGTATATGGAACGTGTACTGTATATGGAACGTGTACTGTATATGGAACGTGTACTGTATATGGAATGTGTACTGTATATGGAATGTGTATTGTATATGGAATGTGTATTGTATATGGAATGTGTACTGTATATGGAATGTGTATTGTATATGGAATGTGTACTGTATATGGAATGTGTACTGTATATGGAATGTGTACTGTATATGGAATGTGTATTGTATATGGAATGTGTATTGTATATGGAATGTGTACTGTATATGGAATGTGTATTGTATATGGAATGTGTATTGTATATAGAATGTGTACTGTATATGGAATGTGTATTGTATATGGAATGTGTACTGTATATGGAACGTGTACTGTATATGGAACGTGTATTGTATATGGAACGTGTATTGTATATGGATGTCACGGTTGTCGAAACGAGGAGCGGACCAAAGTGCAGCGTGTGTGTCGTTCCACATTTTATTTACACTGTGAAACTATGCGATACATGTAAATAAACTGAATGAAAAAAAACAACAAACCGTGACGCAGAGGTGAAACATATATTGACTCATAGATAATCTCCCACAAACCCAGGTGGGACAAACACCAACTTAAATATGACCTCCAATTAGAGACAACGATGACCAGCTGCCTCTAATTGGAGATCACCCCAAACAAAGCCCAACATAGAAATAGAAAAACTAGAACAACCCAACATAGAAATACAAAACTAGAACATAACAACATAGAAAAACTAAACTAGACAATGGAACATGTATTGTATATGGGATGTGTACTGTGACTCAGTTGGTAGAGCATGGTGTTTGCAACGCCAGCATGGTGTGTGCAACGCCAGGGTTGTGGGTTCGATTCCCACGGGGGGCAAGTACAAAAAACATTTTTTTTTAAATGCATGAAATTAAATGTATGCATTCACTACTGTAAGTCGCTCTGGATAAGAGCGTCTGCTAAATGACTAAAATGTAAAATGAATGTGTACTGTACATGGAATGTGTATTGTATATGGAACGTGTATTGTATATGGAACGTGTACTGTACATGGAACGTGTACTGTACATGGAACGTGTACTGTACATGGAACGTGTATTGTACATGGAACGTGTACTGTACATGGAACGTGTACTGTACATGGAACGTGTACTGTATATGGAACGTGTACTGTATATGGAACGTGTATTGTATATGGAACGTGTACTGTATATGGAACGTGTACTGTATATGGAACGTGTATTGTATATGGAACGTGTATATGGAACGTGTATTGTATATGGAACGTGTATTGTATATGGAACGTGTATTGTATATGGAACGTGTATTGTATATGGAATGTGTACTGTATATGGAATGTGTACTGTATATGGAATGTGTATTGTATATGGAATGTGTACTGTATATGGAATGTGTACTGTATATGGAATGTGTACTGTATATAGAATGTGTACTGTATATGGAATGTGTACTGTATATGGAATGTGTACTGTATATGGAATGTGTATTGTATATGGAATGTGTATTGTATATGGAATGTGTATTGTATATGGAATGTGTATTGTATATGATGCTTGAATGGACATTTGTTTTCTACATTTTCTATTGCTCTTATATGTGATAGATAAATTCCCTCTCATGGTCAAATAAAGTTTGGTCTGTCTTTATAACAACCAACCAAACAGCCATATCTATAGGCCATATCTATAGACCATATCTATAGGCCATATCTATATATAGGCCATGTCTATAGTCCATATCTATTGGCCAAATCTGAAGTCTGTACCTACTAACTACCAACCAGGCACACATACAATAGTCGCCTATAAGGACAACATGCCTTAGACCAAACCCCATGTTATAGACCAAACCACATGTTATAGACCAAACCCCATGTTATAGACATGTTATAGACCAAACCCCATGTTATAGACATGTTATAGACCAAACCATATGTTATAGACCAGACCCCATGTTATAGACCAAACCACATGTTATAGACCACACCACATGTTATAGACCAAACCACATGTTATAGACATGTTATAGACCAAACCACATGTTATAGACCAGACCAGAGAACACAAAGCACCACAAAAAGCTCAATACTCTTGGCCAATATAATCCATCTTCAACGCTATACAGGCTTTTTCCTCTGCTAGCGTCCATCCTAACCAACCGATCAAACCAATCACCCCCCCCCAGCATCACCATCGACGGAGACAGCAGAGAGGCAGACAGATGGACGGAGTCGGAGACACAACTTTCAGACGTTCCATGATTCCATGATGCAGGTGGTCCGGGGGGGGGCAGGGATGGGCAGGAAAGGGGATTGTCACAGTAGCTTGGTGAATTATTTAAATGAAGACAGCGTGGAGAAGGGAATCGCTGCATCTGTCACACAACCCTTTAAAGCCCCAGAACAGATGTGTTTACCCACTATCCCAGGCCCGCCCCAGCCCGCTGTACCAGGCCTAACAGCTAACTACTTAATGGGTCACCGTGGCCATGCCAAGAGTTAATTAAGCAAGACTCTTCACATAACAGGAGCAGGAGGAGATCAGGTTCTGTCAGGTCACGTATTCACAAAGAGTCTCAAAGAACGAGTACTGACCTAGGATCAGGTCTTCCCTCCGAGTCGTCATGATCTAACAGGCAAAACTGATGTGAGATTAGCACTCCTTCTCTAAGACTCTTTGTGAATACGGGCCCTGACCCAGTGTGCTCTATAACGAAGGAGAAATAGGGTCAATTCGACATTGAAAACTTTAATACCAAAGGACAATTGCAACAAAACATGTTATCAACAGCAGTTTTGGATTAGAAAATTTGAGTGGATTATATGAGATGATGTTACTGTTGGATTGTGAGTAGACAAACTTGCTATACATTAAAAAAAAAAAAAATCTCATGGAAGGTTTCTAATCTTGATATGTTCTGGAACCACATTTCCCCTCAATACAATCAAACTATTTTAGATTGGAGTCAGAGAGAACATAAGTAGAAGGTGCTGTTGGGTTTGAGGATTAAAACCCGTGAGGGAAGAATAATCTCTACATACTCAATTTGAGTTATTGAGCTCTGCAGTGCCTTTCTGTTTTTTGGCAGACCATGGGTTAAATACATATCTCAAATGCTTTCAAATACTGGAAAGTATGTGAGGGCTGGCTTGATTTAACGACATACAGACACCGGTACGGTTTTGGAATGTCAGTGGGGATGTGTTAACACACACACACACACACACACACACACACACACACACACACACACTACTTACTGTCCGACTGCATACAGCACAGGTGCAGGACACAGGAGATAATCGTTCCGCACAACACTTGGCTTCTGATCTGGAAAATAAAGACTAGAATGACTTCCCTGCACACTACTACACTCACACTCAGACTCTCACACACACACACACACACACAGACTCACACATAGACACACACACACACAGTTGACTTGCAGAATATACAGTAGTATAGTCAAGACATTTGTCATGAGGAAAAATGGGACAAAAGGGAAATGGTAGAGGGGGAGAGTGGGGGAGGGTGGGGGAGAGAGGGAGGGGGAGAGAGGAGAGGGGAGAGAGAGAGGGGGAGAGAGGAGGGGAGGGGGGAGAGAGGGGGAGAGAGAGAGGGGGGAGAGAGAGAGGGGAGAGAGAGGGGGAGGGTGGGGGAGAGAGAGGGGGGAGAGAGAGGGGGAGAGAGAGGGGGAGAGAGAGGGGGAGGGTGGGAGAGAGGGGGAGGGTGGGGGAGAGGGGGAGGGTGGGGGAGAGAGAGGGGGGAGAGAGAGGGGGAGGGTGGGGGAGAGAGGGAGGGGGAGAGAGAGGGGGGAGAGAGGGAGGGGGAGAGAGGGAGGGGGAGAGAGGGAGGGGAGAGAGAGGGGGAGAGAGAGAGGGGGAGGGTGGGAGAGAGGGGGAGGGTGGGGGAGAGAGAGGGGGAGAGAGAGAGGGGGAGGGTGGGAGAGAGAGAGGGGGAGGGTGGGGGAGAGAGAGGGGGAGGGTGGGGGAGAGAGAGGGGGAGGGTGGGGGAGAGAGAGGGGGAGAGAGAGGGGGAGGGTGGGAGAGAGGGGGAGGGTGGGAGAGAGGGGGAGGGTGGGAGAGAATGGGAGTGAGGTAGAGAGAGGGGGAGAGAGAGGGGGAGAGAGAGGGGGAGGGTGGGAGAGAGGGGGAGGGTGGGAGAGAATGGGAGTGAGGTAGAGAGAGGGAGAGGAGGGGGGGAGAGGGGGAGGGTGGGAGAGAGGGGGGGAGAGGGGGAGAGAGAGGGAGAGAGGGAGAAGAGAGAGGGAGAGAGGGGGGGAGAGGGGGAGGGGGGGGGAGAGGGGGGGAGAGGGAGAGAGGGGGGGAGAGGGGGAGGGTGGGAGAGAGGGGGGGGAGAGGGGGGGAGGGGAGGGGGAGGAGAATGGGAGTGAGGTAGAGAGTGGGGGAGAGGGTGGGAGAGAATGGGAGTGAGGTAGAGAGTGGGGGAGAGGGGGAGGGTGGGAGAGAATGGGAGTGAGGTAGAGAGTGGGGGAGAGGGGGAGGGTGGGAGAGAATGGGAGTGAGGTAGAGAGTGGGGGAGAGGGGGAGGGTGGGAGAGAGAGGGGGAGGGTGGGAGAGAATGGGAGTGAGGTAATTTGTAAGTCGCTCTGGATAAGAGCGTCTGCTAAATGACTTAAATAAATAAATAAAAATTAAATTAAATAGGTAGAGAGTGGGAGAGAGGGGGAGGGTGGGAGAGAATGGGAGTGAGGTAGAGAGTGGGGGAGAGAGGGAGAGAGGGAGAGAAAGAGGGAGAGAGACTGGGGGAGTGAGGGGGAGAGACTTGGGAAGAGAGGGGGAGAGAGAGACTGGGGAGAGAAAGGGAGAGAAAGAGGGAGAGAGACTGGGGGAGTGAGGGGGAGAGACTGGGGGAGAGACTTGGGAAGAGAGGGGGAGAGAGAGACTGGGGAGAGAGAAGGGGAAAGAGGGAGAGAGTGGGTAGAGCGGTAGAGGGGGGAAAGGGGTAGAGAAGTAGAGGGGTAGAGGGGGTAGAGGGGTAGAGGGGTAGAGGGGGTAGAGGGGGTAGAGGGTGTAGAGGGGTAGAGGGGGTAGAGGGGTAGAGGGGGGTAGAGGGGTAGAGAAGTAGAGGGGGTAGAGAAGTAGAGGGGTAGAGTGGGTAGAGGGGGTAGAGCGGTAGAGAAGTAGAGGGGTAGTGTGGGTAGAGGGGTAGAGTGGTAGAGGGGGTAGAGGGGTAGAGGGTTAGAATGGGGAAAGGGGTAGGGGGGTAGAGTGGGTAGAGCGGTAGAGTGGGTAGAGGGGTAGAGTGGGTAGAGGGGTAGAGGGGTAGTGTGGGTAGAGCGAGATTTAGTAACTGGTTGACCCTCCTTTGGCAGCAATAACCTCAACCAAACGTTTTCTGTAATTACGGATCAGACCTGCACAATGGTCAGGAGGAATCTTGGACCATTCCTCTTTACAAAACTGTTTCAGTTCAGCAATAATCTTGGGACGTCTGGTGTGAATTGCTCTCTTGAGGTCATGCCACAGCATCTCAATCGGGTTGAGTTCAGGACTCTGACTGGGCATATTGAAGCTAATCTGTTGTTGATTTACTTCTGTGTTTAGGGTCGTTGTCCTGTTGCATCACCCAACTTCTGTTGAGCTTCAATTGGTGGACAGACAGCCTTACAAGATAGCCTAGCATTCTCCTGCAAAATGTCTTGATAAACTTGGGAATTCATTTTTTCTGTCGATGATAGCAAGCTGTCCAGGCCCTGAGGCAGCAAAGCAGCCCCAAACCGTGATGCTCCCTCCACCATACTTTACAGTGGGGATGTGGTTTTGATGTTGGTGTGCTGTGCCTTTTTTTCTCCACACATAGTGCTGTGTGTTCCTTGCAAACAACTCAACTGTAGTTTCATCTGTCCACAGAATATTTTGCCAGTAGCTCTGTGCAACGTCCAGGTGCACTTTTGCAAACTTCAGATGTTTTTTGGACAGCGGTGGCTTCTTCCGTGGTGTCCTCCCATGAACACCATTCTTGTTTAGTGTTTTACGTATCATAGACTCATCAACAGAGATGTTAGCATGTTCCAGAAATTTCTGTAAGTCTTTAGCTGACACTCTAGGACTCTTCTTAACCTCATTGAGCATTCTGCGCTGTGCTCTTGCAGTCATCTTTGCAGGACAGCCACTCCTAGGGAGAGTAGCAACAGTGCTGAACTTTCTCCATTTATAGACAATTTGTCTTAAGCCTTGTCTCAAGGCTTTTAGAGATACTTTTGTAACCTTTTCCAGCTTTATGCAAGTCAACAATTCTTCATCTTAGGTCTTCTGAGATCTCTTTTGTTTGTTGGCAGGGTTCACATCAGGCAATGCTTCTTGTGAATAGCAAACTCACATTTTGTGAGTGTTTTTTATAGGGCAAAGCAGCTCTAACCAACATCTCCAATCTCGTCTAATTGATTGGATTCCAGGTTAGTTGACTCCTGACTCCAATTAGGTTTTGGAGAAGTCATTAGTCTAGGGGTTCACATACTTTTTCCAACCTACACTGTGAATGTTTAAATGATGTATTCAATATAGACAAGAAAAATACAATAATTTGTGTGTTATTACTGTTTGTCTGTTGTGATGAAGATCAGATCAAATTTGATGACTAATTTATGCAGAAATCCAGGTAATTTTTCTTGCCACTGTATTGCTTGACAGAACAGACAACATGTTTAAAATAATAAACTGAATTACCAAGGTACATAGCCCTAACAACATTTAAACTTGTATATTCTGTTGGGTCTTTCACTTAACATGTTAAGATGGCTACTGTAAGATATGTGTGTCTGTACTTACTGTATGTTTGCGTGCCAACTATGAAGCTACAGACAACCCCGTCGTTGCCTCGTCCCACGGAGAAGCCGTTCCCTCGCAGCACGATGTCAAACGACTCTGTGTTAGGTAAACAAGACACAGGAGAAAATGAGGAGAGGGGCCCTGGGATAACACACACACACACACACACACACACACCTATAAAAATATCCATGAATGATAATCCACAAAACAGGGGTTCCTTGAGTGGCCATGATTGGGAGTACCATAGGGCGGCGCACAATAGGCCCAGCATCGTCCGGGTTAGGGGAGGGTAGGCCGTCATTGTAAATAAGAATTTGTTCTTAACTGAGTAGCTAAATAAAGGTAAAATAAATACAAATATTATCCTGCTGTAGCAAACTGGCTCAAATTTAGATCCTAAATCTGTGCACAAACAGAAACAGAATATTCCTTCCAGCCTGATGGGAACAACTATACACACAACAACAACTATACACACAACAACAACAACTATACACACAACAACAACACACACACACACACCACAACAACAACAACTATACACACAACAACAACAACAACACACACACAACATCAACAACTATACACACAACAACAACACACACAACAACAACAACAACACACACCACAACAACAACAACTCTACACACAACAACAACAACTCTACACACACCAACAACAACTATACACACAACAACAACAACTATACACACAACAACAACAACAACAACTATACACACAACAACAACAACTATACACACAACAACAACAACTATACACACAACAACAACAACTATACACACAACAACAACTATACACACAACAACAACAACAACAATACCCACAACAACAACTATACACACACCAACAACAACAACAACTATACACACACCAACAACAACAACAACTATACACACACCAACAACAACAACAACTATACACACACCAACAACAACAACAACTATACACACACAACAACAACAACTATACACACACACCAACAACAACAACTATACACACACCAACAACAACAACTATACACACACCCCAACAACAACAACTATACACACACCAACAACAACAACTATACACACACCAACAACAACAACTATACACACACCAACAACAACAACTATACACACAACAACAACAACAACTATACACACAACAACAACAACTATACACACAACAACAACAACAACAACTATACAGACAACAACAACAACAACTATACACACACCAACAACAACAACAACTATACACACACCAACAACAACAACTATACACACACACCAACAACAACAACTATACACACACCAACAACAACAACTATACACACACCAACAACAACAACTATACACACACCAACAACAACAACTATACACACAACAACAACAACAACTATACACACAACAACAACAACAACAACAACTATACAGACAACAACAACAACTATACACACAACAACAACAACAACAACAACTATACACACAACAACAACTATACACACAACAACAACAACTATACACACAACAACAACTATACAAACAACAACAACACACACACACACAACAACAACAACGACAACTATACACACACAACAACAACAACAACAACAACAGCAGCAACAACGACAACAACAACTATACACACACACACAACTATACACACACAACAACAACAACAACAACTATACCCACACAACAACAATCCAACACTCACCGTTAACGCAGACACTGGACGGCTCTACTGTCAGGATCTCTGTACAGGACTGCTTTAATATCTGCAGAACACACACACCACACACCACACACACGCACGGCAGCATTACTCAGATGCATAATAGATATATCACAGTTGTTATCAGACTGTCGGCGTGTGGAGGACAGATTAGACTGTAACACCTTAGAAATGTCTCCTGTTCGATCTGCTGAACCGACTGCTTTAGACGGGGAGAGAGGAGAAGGGAGGGAAGCTATGTTGGGGGAGAGAGGAGAAGGGAGGGAAGCTATGTTGGGGGAGAGAGGAGAAGGGAGGGAAGCTATGTGGGGGAGAGAGGAGAAGGGAGGGAAGCTATGTGGGGGAGAGAGGAGAAGGGAGGGAAGCTATGTGGGGGAGAGAGGAGAAGGGAGGGAAGCTATGTGGGGAGAGAGGAGAAGGGAGGGAAGCTATGTTGGGGGAGAGAGGAGAAGGGAGGGAAGCTATGTTGGGGGAGAGAGGAGAAGGGAGGGAAGCTATGTTGGGGGAGAGAGGAGAAGGGAGGGAAACTGTGTGGGGGAGAGAGGAGAAGGGAGGGAAACTGTGTGGGGGAGAGAGGAGAAGGGAGGGAAGCTATGTGGGGGAGAGAGGAGAAGGGAGGGAAGCTATGTGGGGGAGAGAAGAGAAGGGAGGGAAGCTATGTTGGGGGAGAGAGGAGAAGGGAGGGAAACTGTGTGGGGGAGAGAGGAGAAGGGAGGGAAGCTATGTTGGGGAGAGAGGAGAAGGGAGGGAAGCTATGTTGGGGGAGAGAGGAGAAGGGAGGGAAACTGTGTGGGGGAGAGAGGAGAAGGGAGGGAAGCTATGTGGGGGAGAGAGAGGAGAAGGGAGGGAAGCTATGTGGGGGAGAGAAGAGAAGGGAGGGAAGCTATGTTGGGGGAGAGAGGAGAAGGGAGGGAAACTGTGTGGGGGAGAGAGGAGAAGGGAGGGAAGCTATGTGGGGAGAGAGGAGAAGGGAGGGAAGCTATGTGGGGGAGAGAGGAGAAGGGAGGGAAGCTATGTGGGGGAGAGAGAGGAGAAGGGAGGGAAGCTATGTGGGGGAGAGAGGAGAAGGGAGGGAAGCTATGTGGGGGAGAGAGGAGAAGGGAGGGAAGCTATGTGGGGGAGAGAGGAGAAGGAAGCTATGTGGGGGAGAGAGGAGAAGGGAGGGGAAGCTATGTGGGGAGAGAGAGGAAAAGAGAGAGAGATATGTGGGAGATGAGTGGGGGATGATTGGGGGAGAGAGAGGGCGCTATGTGGGGGAGAATGGGGGAGACAGAGAGAGCTATGTGGGGGATGAATGGGGGAGAGAGAAGAAGCTATGTGGGGGAGAATGGGGGAGACAGATAGAGCTATGTGGGGGATGAGTGGGGGAGAGAGAGGAAGCTATGCGGGGGTAGAACGGGGGAGACAGAGAGAGATGAGGGATCTATGTTGGAGAGAAAGGGGAGAGAGAGAGATGAGGGAGCAATGTAAACCTTTATGGGTAAATTATACCAGACCATTACATTCCTCCGTTCTATTAAAAACCCTGAGGCGACATTATCATATAAAAAGGCCTTCTATGTGAGCCGACTGTCATACCAGCACATTATCTCCTACTACGCCAATAAATCAACAAAGGACAAACTATGCAAATCCACCGGTACACAATCGGTAAAAAAAGGAGCATATTAAACGGCAAATATATGGCACTTGGACCCCTCATGGACGTCGCCACGGAAACTTCAATCTGAAGTGGAGAGAGCAGTTACTAGGGCCGTATTAAATATGACAGTCTGATTTGGAACCTTTAAAGCTACAATCTGGGATTTTGATATTTCTGAAATATGGCGGCCCCGCCACCTGAATTTGTTATACAGATAAAGGATGGGGGGGGTATAAACCCCTGGTACATTCACACAGTCCTCTAGATATACGGGCTGGCAGTCAGTCATCATGAATTAAAAAAAGACCATTGTACAGATTTCCAGATCGTACCTTTAAGTGAATATAGGTTGAGATGTGTAGAGCCCATCAGTCATCAGAGTCACATCATATGATTACTGTAAGCATGTTGTATATGGACCAAACTAACTTAACGGTGAATCTTATCGCTGGCGCTAGCTCTATATGTCCAGCGGGGTGCGTCCACAAATATGCTTCGCTATTTTTCACAGCGGTTATTATGAGCGCAATAGCTGGCGGTGGCGTGAAAGAGGATGGAGTTTTTTGATGAATAAACAAGTTGTAGGTTTCGACGAGGGCTTGGTCACTCACTGGCCAATCAAGGCGCTTCATGGCTTAATACTGCATGCGTCTGCCTCAAGTTCTGTAGGTTATTGATGGTCTTTGCATTGTCATGATTATTGATGAGATGGTTCACTCCATTACACTGCTGTTCATTGATTACCATTAGTATCTATCTATTTATCCTGTTCCTGGTCACTAGTACTCCTGTTTGAATGTATTTATTACCACTATTATACTACCATAAGTATTCAGCCCCGTTTACATGTATATATCTCAAGGATGATTCATGGAAACTGGATGCACCTGAGCTCAATTTCGAGTCTCATAGAAAAGGGTCTGAATACTTATGTTAATAAGGGATTTCTGTATTCTTTTGTCATTATGGGGTACTGTGATGTCATTATGGGGTATTGTGATGTCATTATGGGGTACTGTGTGTAGATTGATGAGGGGAAAAAATGATGTTATCAATTTTAGAATAAGGCTTTAACGTAACAAAATGTGGAAAAAGTCAAGGGGTCTGAACACTTTCCAAATGCACTGCATACAGTTGAAGTCAAAAGTTTACATACACTTAGGTTGGAGTCATTAATTAAAACTCGTTTTTCAACCACTCCACAAATGTATTGTTATCAAACTATAGATTTGGCAAGTCGGTTAGGACATCTACTTTGTGCATGACACAAGTAATTTTTCCAACAATTGTTTACGGATTATTTCACTTATAATTCACTGTATCACAATTCCAGTGGGTCAGATGTTTTATACACTAAGTTGACTGTGTCTTTAAACAGCTTGGAAAATTCCAGAAAATGATGTCATGGCTTTAGAAGACTCTAATAGGCTAATTGACATAATTTGAGTCACATCATGGGAAAATCTAAAGAAATCAGCCAAGACCACAGAAAAAAAAATTGTAGACCTTCACAAGTCTGATTCATCCTTGGGAGCTATTTACAAACGCCTGAAGGTACCACGTTCATCTGTACAAACAATAGTACGCAAGTATAAACACCATGGGACCACGCAGCCGTCATACCGCCCAGGAAGGAGACGCATTCTGTCTCCTAGAGATGAACATACTTTGGTGCGAAAAGTGCAAATCAATCCCAGAACAACAGCAAAGGACCTTGTGAAGATAATGGAGGAAACAGGTACAAAAGTATCTATATCCACAGTAAAACTAATCCTATATCGACATAACCTGAAAGGCCGCTCAGCAAGAAAGAAGCCACTGCTCCAAAACGGCCATAAAAAAGACAGACTATGGTTTGCAACTGCACATGGGGACAAAGATCATACTTTTTGGAGAAATGTCCTCTGGTCTGATGACACAAAAATAGAACTGTTTGGCCATAATGACCATCGTTATGTTTGGTGCACTTCACAAAATAGATGGCATCCTGAGGGAGGACAATTATGTGGATATATTGAAGCAACATCTCAAGACATCAGTCAGGAAGTTAAAGCTTGGTCGCAAATGGGTCTTCCAAATAGACAATGACCCAAAGCATACTTCCAAAGTTGTGGCAAAATGGCTTAAGGACAACAAGTCAAGGTATTGGAGTGGCCATCACAAAGTCCTGACCTCAATCCTATAGACAATTTGTGGGCAGAACTGAAAAAGCAGGTGCAAGCAAGGAGGCCTACAAACCTGACTCAGTTACACCAGCTCTATCAGGAGGAATGGATCAAAATTTACTCTCTACTGTTATTCTGACATTTCACATTCTTAAAATAAAGTGGTGATCCTAACTGACCTAATACAGGGAATCTTTACATGGATTAAATGTCAGGAATTGTGAAAAACTGAGTTTAAATGTATTTGGCTAAGGTTTATGTAAACTTCCGACTTCAACTGTAGCTGATAATGTATATAACAGACCCTGTATATAACAGACCCTGTATATAACAGACCCTGTATATAGCTACTGACCCTGTATACAGCTACTGACCCTGTATACAGCTACTGACCCTGTATATAACAGACCCTGTATATAACAGACCCTGTATATAACAGACCCTGTATATAACAGACCCTGTATATAACAGACCCTGTATATAGCTACTGACCCTGTATATAGCTACTGACCCTGTATATAGCTACTGACCCTGTATATAGCTACTGACCCTGTATATAACAGACCCTGTATATAACAGACCCTGTATATAACAGACCCTGTATATAACAGACCCTGTATATAACAGACCCTGTATATAGCTACTGACCCTGTATATAACAGACCCTGCATATAACAGACCCTGTATATAACAGACCCTGTATATAACAGACCCTGTATATAACAGACCCTGTATATAACAGACCCTGTATATAACAGACCCTGTATATAACAGACCCTGTATATAACAGACCCTGTATATAACAGACCCTGTATATCGCTTACAGTCTCTATTTTTTCTCTTCCTATCGTATTTCTTATTTATATATAAATTGTCATCCTATTTCGATATTCAATACTGCTGTAGAGAAGGGCTTCCAAGGCATTTCAATGTACTTGTTCATGTGACAAATACAACTTCAAAATTTGAAGAACTTTCTTATTACACTCTAGTCAACAATCAAAACATTGGGTTGATCTAACAGTGTTGTACAGTTCTTCATGTCCTCATTTTAAGATGTGAAGTCACTACTAGTCAGCTTTCAAAACTGTAACTTGCTAATGAAAACGCTTCATGGAAAACAAAACAATCAGAAGTTGCTCTGACTTGTCTGGAACTTTTGTCATGAAGTCACCGCGGAAAGAAAGCTGAAAGCTGCACACAGACGATCTCAAATCCTAGAAATCCGAGTGAGGAGCAACGAGGCCTGTTAGTACAGCAGCGTCCAGTATTACAGCACTGAGGAGACACGACCATGTTGGAGGAAACAGACACAGCACTGAGGAAACACGACCATGTTAGAGGAAACAGACACAGCACTGAGGAGACACGACCATGTTAGAGGAAACAGACACAGCACTGAGGAGACACGACCATGTTGGTGGAAACAGACACAGCACTGAGGAAACACGACCATGTTGGAGGAAACAGACACAGCACTGAGGAAACAGACACAGCACTGAGGAAACAGACACAGCACTGAGGAGACACGACCATGTTGGTGGAAACAGACAGCACTGAGGAAACACGACCATGTTGGAGAAAACAGACACAGCACTGAGGAAACACGACCATGTTGGAGGAAACAGACACAGCACTGAGGAAACAGACACAGCACTGAGGAAACACGACCATGTTGGTGGAAACAGACACAGCACTGAGGAAACACGACCATGTTGGAGAAAACAGACACAGCACTGAGGAGACACGACCATGTTGGAGGAAACAGATACAGCACTGGGGAGACACGACCATGTTGGAGGAAACAGACACAGCACTGAGGAGACACGACCATGTTGGAGGAAACAGACACAGCACTGAGGAGACACGACCATGTTGGAGGAAACAGACACAGCACTGAGGAAACACGACCATGTTGGAGGAAACAGACACAGCACTGGGGAGACACGACCATGTTGGAGGAAACAGACACAGCACTGAGGAGACACGACCATGTTGGAGGAAACAGACCCAGCACTGAGGAGACACGACCATGTTGGAGGAAACAGACACAGCACTGGGGAGACACGACCATGTTGGAGGAAACAGACACAGCACTGGGGAGACACGACCATGTTGGAGGAAACAGACACAGCACTGAGGAGACACGACCATGTTGGAGGAAACAGACACAGCACTGAGGAGACACGACCATGTTGGAGGAAACAGACACAGCACTGAGGAGACACGACCATGTTGGAGGAAACAGATCCAGCACTGAGGAGACACGACCATGTTGGAGGAAACAGACCCAGCACTGAGGAGACACGACCATGTTGGAGGAAACAGACCCAGCACTGAGGAGACACGACCATGTTGGAGGAAACAGACACAGCACTGGGGAGACACGACCATGTTGGAGGAAACAGACACAGCACTGGGGAGACACGACCATGTTGGAGGAAACAGACACAGCACTGAGGAGACACGACCATGTTGGAGGAAACAGACACAGCACTGAGGAGACACGACCATGTTGGAGGAAACAGACACAGCACTGAGGAGACACGACCATGTTGGAGGAAACAGACACAGCACTGAGGAGACACGACCATGTTGGAGGAAACAGACACAGCACTGAGGAAACAAGACCATGTTGGAGGAAACAGACACAGCACTGAGGAAACAGACACAGCACTGGGGAGACACGACCATGTTGGAGGAAACAGACACAGCACTGAGGAGACACGACCATGTTGGAGGAAACAGACACAGCACTGAGGAAACAGACACAGCACTGAGGAAACACGACCATGTTGGAGGAAACAACCACTTATTTCCACGGGCTCTTTCCATGCACCTCAATATGAACGTCTGTCTCGTCAAGCAAAAGCAACTTCCATAAAAAGGTTACCAAATAACTCTAAAATAATTTACTTTGAATCAAGAACCCTTATTGTACATTTCTAGTGAATAAATGAACAAAGAAATAAACAAAACAATACAAACTTACGGAATTGACGATGCCTTTGAGTGCATGGAAGCCATCTTTGACAGGGAACACTTGATCTTTGGTGTCAGCCACCTCTGCTAGCTGTTGCTCGTCAAAGTCCTTGATACCAACGCAGTACACTCGAGCACCATAGGTCCTCGCAATGTTGGCCTGCATTAGAGAAAAATACGAAATCATTTTAACTTTAAAGCAATAAGTAACACTCTGCATTGGATATTTATGGCCAGTTTCTCGAATCCAGATTATGTTGAGTCGGACTCAAAAAGCATTTAAATTAACATTTTCCATTGAGAATTGTTTTTTAGTCCAACGATTATGATGACTAAATACACAATGTAAATGTTTGAGGACAGGGTTTTGTTCTCTCTGGATTCCATTAGAATTACGATTGGCGCTTAATCGGTGTGTCTGGGGAAAAAAAATAATCTTGAACTAACAAACGTGAAAATGTAAAGGTAGTTTTTTTTAAATAAAATCAAGCTCACCTCTTCGACTGTTAACTGGTGTATGAAGACCTCTAGCTTTCCGTCAGTCAGAGCTATGATGATGCTGGAGGACTTGGTGGTTTGGGCTTTGATTTGATAATTTGCCTTTTGGTTCAAACACAAGAGGTATTAATTAAACAGAGATATGTGATTATGAATGAATAAGAACAAACTGTACAGGGATGGGGTCAATTTAATTTCAATTCAGTCAATTTAGCCAGGAAGTAAACAGAAATTCCAACTCTGATTTCAGTTTTCCTCAATGGTCCATGCTTTCAAAGGGGTGGCAGGTAGCCTAGTGGTTAGAGCTTTGGGCCAATAACCCGAAAGGTTGCTAGAACGAATTCCTGAGCTGACAATGTAAAAATCTGTCGTTTTGCCCCTGAACAAGGCAGTTAACCCACTGTTCCTAGGCCGTCAATGTAAATAAGAATTTGTTCTTAACTGACTTGCCTAGTTAAATAAATAAAGGAAAATTGAACTTGGATTTTAAGTTCATTTCCTGAATCAATTGACTATAATTGAAATGGAATTGACCCCAACCCTGTACAGTATGTCAGCAGAATACAAATTCAGACCTAACCGTTTAATATTCCCTTTATACTGCACTTTATAGCGGTTAAGAGTGTTGGGCCAGCAACCGAAAGGTCACTGGTTTGAATCCCCCAGGGGCCAAGGTAGAAAAATCTGCCATTCTGCCCTTGATCAAGGCAGTTAATCCCCAACAACAACTGTTCCCCGGGCGCTGATAACGCGGACGTCGATTAAGGAAGTCCCCAGCACCACTCTGATTCAGTAGTGTAACTGACTGGGTATCTCCATTCGCTCTGGTCTAAAGTAGTGCACTATATAGGGATTTAGAGTAGGTTTAGAGTTGGTTTAGGGTTAGGTTTAGAGTAGGTTTATGGTTGGGTTTAGAGTAGGTTTAGGGTTAGGTTTAGAGTAGGTTTAGGGTTAGGTTTAGAGTAGGTTTAGGGTAAGGGATAGTGGATAGTTATGTTTAGGTTTAGAGTAGGTTTAGTGTTAGGTTTAGAGTAGGTTTAGGGTTAGGTTTAGAGTAGGTTTAGGGTTAGGTTTACAGTAGGTTTAGGGTTAGGTTTAGAGTAGATTTAGGGTAAGGGATAGTGGATATTTAGTGTAACATCTATAAAGCATCTATTGGAGACTATCCAGTGTAGGTGTTACCCATACTGCACCTCTTTAATTCCTTCATGCATGTAGGTTTCCCCTGCTGGCTTCACCTCTCTCAGTCTCTCCAGGCCTTCCTGGATTTCATATCTTCAAACAGAAAGACATCAATTCACTATCCAACATGTTCCGGTACGGTGGGTGTGTTTACAATTGGATACATATATAAATAGCCATTGGGGACTGTCATGACTAAACTTCAAATAAAATGAGTCAGTTTTAAAACCGCCAGGAATACACTAATGCTTTAGTACTTGTTATAGCAATAACATGTACTATGATCCTTTATAATGTGATACTACAAAGTGTATTGCATGTCATTATCAATAGGAGGAATATAATACCTGTCTCCAGTGAGAGGTAACATCACTTTGGCTGAAGATGAGAACACTATAAAGGAAACCCTCATGCTGGGGCTGGAATGAAACAAAACAGTAGTGGACAAAACATTAAGAACACCTGCTCTTTCAATGACATAGACTGACCAGGTAAATCCTGGTGAAAGCTACGATCCCTTATTGATGTCACTTGTTAAATCCACTCAAATCAGTTTAGATGACGGGGAGGAGACAGGTTAAAAACCTCCTAAGGATCTCTACAGATCGGTGTCCCACCCACGGGACGGTTGAGCTAATGTAGGCTAATGCGATTAGCATGAGGTTGTAAGTAACAAGAACATTTTCCCAGGACATAGACATATCTGATATTGGCAGAAAGCTTAAATTCTTGTTAATCGAACTGCACTGTCCAATTTACAGTAGCTATTACAGTGAAATAATACCATGCTATTGTTTAAGGAGAGTGCACAGTTATGAACTTGAAAAGTTATTAATAAATCAATTAGGCACATTTGGGCAGTCTTGATACAACATTTTGAACAGAGAGACAATTGAGACGTGGATTGTGTATGTGTGCCATTCAGAGGGTGAATGGGCAAGACAAAAGATTTAAGTGCCTTTGAACGTGGTATGATAGTAGGTGCCAGGTGCACCGGTATGTGTCAATAACTGCAATGATGCTGGGTTTTTCACGCTCAACAGTTTCCCATGTGTATCAAGAATGGTCCACCAGCCAAAAGACATCCAGCCAACTTGACACAACTGTGGGAAACAATGGAGTCAACATGGGCCGGGATCCGTGTGGAACGCTTTCGACACCTTGTAGAATCCATGCCTCAACGAATCGAGGCAGTTCTGAGGGCAAAAAGGGGGGGAGCAACTCAATATTCAAAGGTGTTCTTAATGTTTGGTAGTCAGTGTATTTCAGGTCAGTGTATTTCAGGTCAGTGTACAGTACCAGTCAAAAGTTTGGACTCACCTACTCATTCAAGGGTTTTTCTTTATTTTTACTATGTTCTACATTGTAGAATAATAGTGAAGACCCTTTAAAATATGAAATAAACAAATAGAATCATATAGTAACCAAACAAGTGTTAAACAAATCAAAATATATTTTATATTTGAGATTCTTCAAAGTAGCCATCCTTTGCCTTGATGACAGCTTTGCACACTCTTGGCATTCTCTCAACTAGCTTCATGAGGTAGTCACCTGGAATGCATTTCAATTAACAGGTGTGCCTGCTTAAAAGTTAATTTGTGGAAATTCTTCCCTTCTTAATGTGTTTGAACCAATCAGAACAGCTCAAATAAGCAAAGAGAAACGACAGTCCATCATTACTTTAAGACATGAAGGTCAGTCAATACGGAACATTTTAAGAACTTTTAAAGTTTCTTTAAGTGCAGTCGCAAAAACCATCAAGTGCTATGATGAAACTGGCTCTCATGAGGACTGCAACAGAGTTACCTCTGCTGCAGAGGATAAGTTCATTAGAGTTACAAGCCTCAGAAATTGCAGCCCAAATAAATACTTCACTGAGTTCAAGTAACAGACTTATCTCAACATCAACTGTTCAGAGGAGACTGTGTGAATCGGTTCTTCATGGTCAAATTGCTGCAAAGAAACCACTACTAAAGGACACCAACAAGAAGAAGAGACTTCCTTGAGCCAAGAAACACGAACAATGGATATTAGAGCGGTGGAAATCTGTCCTTTGGTCAGATGAGTCCCTATTTGAGATTTTTGGTTCCATACGCTGTGTCTTTGTGAGATGGAGAGTAGGTAAACGGATGATCTCCGCATGTGTGGTTCCCACCGTGAAGCAAGGAGGAGGAGGTGTAATGGTGCAGGGGTGCTTTGCTGGTGACACTGTCTGTGATTTATTTAGAATTCAAGGCACACTTAACCAGCATTGCTACCACAGCATTCTGCAGCGATACGCCATCCCATCTGGTTTGCGCTTATTGGGACTATCATTTGTTTTTCAACAGGACAATGACCCAACACACCTCTAGGCTGTGTAAGGGCTATTTGACCATGGAGAGTGATGGAGTCCTAAATCAGATGACCTGGCCTCCACAATCATCTGACCTCAACCCAATTGAGATGGTTTGGTATGAGTTGGACCGCAGAGTGAAGGAAAAGCAGCCAACAAGTGCTCAGCATATGTGGGAACCCTTTCAAGACTGTTGGAAAAGCGTTCCAGGTGAAGCTGGTGGAGAGAACGTAGAAAATAGTAAAAATAAAGAAAAACCCTTGAATGACTAGGTGTGTCCAAACTTATGACTGGAACTGTATATCAATAGTAGCTTTTAGTGTTGTATACTTTCTACACTAAAATGAAATACTACACATCCTTTTTCCTTTGAGACTGCACAGTAATACAACTCAAGGTCTCACTGACATGAGAAAAACAGCATGAGATAGTTATTAAATAGGCTGTCTAACATGCTGACCACACCGCTCACGTTGCGTGCGTTGCAAAATAAATGTACACATACATGTTATTCAATCATTGCAGCAACAGCGATCGCGTGTGTCAACGAGAGTCTGTGTAGCCAGGCTCTAAAATAGAACTTGGTTTTATTTGTGATGCTTGATGCGCTGCAAGTCCTGCCTCTACCATCTCCTCATGGGTTTTTAGGAGCATATACCCACGTGGGTGATTGAAAGATGAACTGAGGTCCACACTCCAGTCCAGTTGGTGGTGGTAATGCACCTTAAAGTTGGTTTCCAACCGACATATAAAGTCCAAAGAAGAAGCGTGGCGGAGGAGAGATTACTACTAGAAACAAACTCGGTTTACCCCTTTTATCTGTGGATTGTCAGAGGACCTTGTGCATTTCAGGTAAAATAACAACCCAATGTTTATATCCCAGGACAAATTAGCTAGCAACTGCAAGCTAGCTAAATAGGACAAATTAGCTAGCAACTGCAAGCTAACTAAATAGGACAAATTAGCTAGCAACAACAAGCTAGCTAAATTGCCATAAATGGTTGCTTTTTGACCTGTCCCTAAATTAATATAGTTGGTTCAGAGTTTGTTTTGATATTTCAACCTGCGTGTCCTGATCGTGTCTGGTGTGGATGGACAAAATAAACATGCACGCGAGCGGTCTAGTCAGCATATAAGTGTAAAGACATTAGTTCAGATGTATAGTGTGACGAAAAGAAAACATACCGACAAACGTTACATGGTATAAAACATACCAATATACTAGTTTGTATCACCTATTTCGAGTATGTGACTTAAGGGAGGATATGCTGTTCTCCTGTAGAAGGAGAAAGTGATAACAGACAGGAAACAGGTTGTCATGGCAATGATACATCACTACACACACACACAACTACTCTCAGCTACTCAGCTAATCTCAGCTCGTGTAAACTAGTCTGAGCTAGTCTCAACTAGTCCCAACTATTCTCAGCTAGTCTGAGCTAGTCTCAACCAGTCTCAACTAGTCTCAGCTAATGTCAACTTGTCTCAACTAGTCCCAACCAGTCCCAACCAGTCCCAACCAGTCGCAGCCAGTCGCAGCCAGTCGCAGCCAGTCCCAGCCAGTCGCAGCCAGTCGCAGCCAGTCACAGCCAGTCGCAGCCAGTCACAGCCAGTCTCAGCCAGTCCCAACCAGTCGCAGCCAGTCCCAACCATTCGCAGCCAGTCCCAACCAGTCACAGCCAGTCGCAGCCAGTCACAACCAGTCGCAGCCAGTCGCAGCCAGTCGCAGCCAGTCGCAGCCAGTCTCAGCCAGTCTCAGCCAGTCTCAGCCAGTCTCAGCCAGTCTCAGCCAGTCTCAGCCAGTCTCAGGCAGTCTCAGCTACTCTCAGCTACTCTCAGCTACTCTCAGCTACTCTCAGCTAGTCTCAGCTAGTCGCAGCCAGTCGCAGCCAGTCTCAGCCAGTCTCAGCAAATCCTCCCCCACAGCATCTTTACGCCACACGGCCATATCTGGCAAGGAAATACAGCAGCCATATAGATCGCATACTTTCTGAAGAAGTATTTTTGGAACATGACTGGGTAGCTTGTTTGAGGACATTGAGAATGTATTCTAGTCGTAACTGAGAAATGTCAAACAATTTGTATCAGTTTTAACTTTAGAGAGGTGATGGATTGGCTAGAATCACATCTGAACTATACAGACATTATTGATCTTATATATCTAGACTAACATCTCAGGCTAGGCTGAAATATAAGCCTGTCATTTCAATTAAAACCTTCTCCAGTTTTCTCTTCCAACCAACACTGAATAAATCAAGAGCTTGCTTGCAATGCCAGACTGGGAGAAATCCGGAGAAAGGGAAAAAAAAAGAAGAGAGAAATCTTTCCAGTCTGCATGCTCCACATGGCAGAACAGAAGTGTTCCTGGTAAAGGAGCATTGTATAGCAGATTGTCCTCGCCTCTCAGTGTTCTTTTGCCTTACTGTACATTCCCTGTCTCCCTGCCTCTCCCTGGCCCATTCCGTGCACACCGCCTGGGTTCAAATACTATTTGAAATCCTTTCATTCATTTAAAAAATGCTTTATCTGTGCTTGACTAAGCTTGCCTGACTTAATGAACCAATAGAATAGTCCCAAATCTGTAAGCATCCGCCCATCTGGCGCACTAGGCAGGCTAGAGCAAACGCTGAAAATATTTGAAACATGTCAAATACTACCCGAACCCAGGTCTTCTGGCCCATTCTGCGATCGGGAGGAGGGATAGATATCTATGTGTGGATCTGGTCCACCCCGGTTACAAATGGTCATTCTCACAGCCCAGAAGACTGATCCTCGCTGCCACCCACTCACACCTGGCCCATTTGCTATTTTCTTCAACAAACCGTTTCTTCATTTATGTTTGGCTGGGTCGATACCGTCTGGACTGGCACATAACATTTAGTCAATCGGCGTTGTTACGCAATAAAAAAATTAAAAAAATCACCCTGCAATCAGGGCCACCGGAAAACGTGTGGCTAGGTGGCGTCTGCCACAGCACTTTTCAATCAGGTGTCGCGTCATATGACTTTTGATTTAGTTCAGCGAAATATATCGACGCAAAGCGTTAAAAAGAGTGGCAAAGTACCGTTTTTTTTTTTTTTTTTACGATTTGCCTCATGATTTTGTGAACTCGCACCATTTCTCTGTCCTTCACATCCGAGTGCTGCTGCAGGCTCTGTGCATCTCTTGACCAATCAGATTCACAGAAATCGCAGGTTGTGCGGGCCCGGGCACAACACACAAAGCTCAAGGCGCTCTCCCCTTTCCTCTGGGATTTATTCACTCCCGACAGACACAATCTAAAACAATCTACATAAATGTAGCAGCCTATACACCTAAACAGTAGAGATCTGACATGCTGGACTGCATGGAAACAAGACTATATTTCAGTCTGATCAACTGTAAACTACTAACAACAGCAGCTGCATAGTCTAGCCCAGTGGTTCTCAGCTGGTTTTGCCTCGGGACCGAAATTGAACCAGTTTATCTCAGTCGTGATTCAATATTTGCGTTGCAAAAAGAATCGGCAAAATACAGTATGGAAAACTATTTTTAATGCTATTTGACAAGTGAACAACATTCACACCTCTCATTGTCAATAATGACATTTTGCCAATTTTCTTGATGAAGAATGTTAATAAACTCACTGGTTTGCTTAATATAAGCAATTTTAAATGATTTATACTTTTGTATATTTTAACAATTACATCTACTTTTGATACTTAAAAGTATATTTAAAACCAAATATTTTTAGATTTTTACTCAAGTAGTATTTTACTGGGTGACTTTCAACTTTTACTTTTACTTCATTTTCTATTAAAGTATCTTTACTTTTACTCAAGTATGAAAACTGGGTAGTTTTTACACCACTGTCTAGAAGATATATTAAGAAAGCAGAGGATTTATTTAATTTAAAAAAATATATATAGGCACAGAACTACCTCCATACTTTCAGTCATGTATTTAAACCGGTTCCGGTTCCGTTCACACTACTGCAGTAGTGTGGCTCAGTTGGTAGAGCATGGTGTTTGCAACGCCAGGGTTGTGGGTTCGATTCCCACGGGGGGCCAGTACGAAAAGAAAAGATGTATGAAATGTATGTATTCACTACTGTAAGTCGCTCTGGATAAGAGCGTCTGCTAAATGACTAAAATGTAAAATGTAAAATGTCCTCTGCCTACAATTCAATTTGGTTGCCTGATCCTGTTGTCCTGCTTGTATTCATTCCACACAGGTTGAACGTTGTGTCTACTATGATAGTTGGTAAATGTACAAGGCTATATCGGTTTAATGGACTGGGATGAATTTATTTTGTGTTTTAGCTGGACAAAAGTCAGTTATAATAATATCCACTGTTTTATATTGTAAAACAAAACGTGTCCAAGGGCCTCAGGTTCCATTTTAACAAACATACATCCAAACTACGGTCCAGCGTTGTCCCTTTTCCCAGACTAAGGTTAAATTTGTATAACATACATGTACCATGTTTGAGGAAAAAAACAATGCTCACCTCACAAATCGGTCTGTAAGGTTCTTCACGAAGGCATAAATTTCACCCCAGTCGTTAGAAACACTTCCCGACCTGCAACAGAGAAAACACAGTTAATACATACAGTAGAATATATACCATTTAACCAAAACGATTTACAGTAGGCTACAGTCTGTGATGGGTGAAAAGACGTGAGCCCAGCAGGAATCAAACCCCACGACCCTGGTGTTGTTAGCTTTCCAACTGAGTCACACATGACTATATGTAGACCAACAGCTGATTTGCTGACTACAGTGATGGGGATCGTTCTGGTTACTGTACTGATAACACAAAGAGAGAGCCTTCTGCAGTGCATCAAAACATAGCTTTAACATTGAAGTGTGCTGCTGACTGAGCATAACATGAGTCAGCTGCATGTGTTCTAGACCAATGATTTAAGATTGTATATACAGTGGGGAGAACAAGTATTCGATACACTGCCGATGTTGCAGGTTTTCCTACTTACAAAGCATGTAGAATAGGCTTTTGTAGGCTATAATCCAAGCTATGTCTTCCAGTGGTGCGACTGCTGTCGGCATCCAAATATTCTTCAACTTGAATAAATGCTTGCAGGTAAGGATGACAGCAGCGGTGTAATCATCTCGATACAGATATCACTTATTAATTAATATTTATATAGCACATTGATGTGAATCACACTGCTTCTCTCTCATTTAGTTATTTGCGCCTTACGGATTGTGGTTGTTGTGGACGGCTGTTCTCAAATCTAAATGTGTATTTTAACCCAATAATGGTTGAATTCAAGAAGTTTAAGCTGTCTATCAATCATTGTTTTTGAAACCAGTGGACAGACAGTGAAAAATGCGCTCTACAACAGCTGCATAATGCAGATCCAAGCCTACGGAATAAAAGTGGGGCTTTTATTGCTCAATATAATTCATGCTGATAAAAACTAAATCCATCGGCCTAATGGACACATGTTCAAACTCACACACTTTTGATGAGACTTAAAGGGACAATCTGTAGTTGCTACATCCATAAATTGTCACGCAATGGATATATATATATATATATATATGAGAGAGAGAGAATTATCGCGCCCAAACACCATAGAGAGCCCTCGGGGTTTCAGGGCGTGACAGTACCCCCCCCCCCCCCCCCCCCAAAGGTGTGGACTCCGGCCGCAAAACCTGAAACCAACTGGGGAGGGTAGGGGGGGTGACTAGTGTCGGTGGCGGCTCCGGTGCGGGTCTTTGCCCCCACCCAGAGCCGGGTAGAACGCCGTGCCCAGACTGGGCATCAGCGCAGACGAGGGCCCCGGCTTTCGAGTGGGACTGGACGCCATGCCTGGACTGGGCACCGGCGCAGAGGAAGGCTCTGGCTTTGGAGCGGGACTGGACGCCGTGCCTGGAGGCCTGATGCGTGGAGCCGGCACAGGTGTCACCGGACTGGTAACATGCACTTCCGGAAGGGTGTGGAGAGCTGTCCCATGATGCACCAGACTGCAGACAGGATCTTCACGTCTAATGTTGCGCAGAACACACTTGACCAACATCTCTCTCATCTCGCTCTCTCCCAACTTCTCCATTGCCTCCCTGACGGTCTCTGGCTCGTTAGGACGAGTATGGGGATCTGGCACAGGACGTACCGGACTAGGGAGGCGCACTGGAGGCCAGATGCGTGAAGCCGGCACAGGTTTCATCGGACTGATGACACGCTCCTCCAAACACCTGCGTTGCCGCATACTCCTAGGCTAACCCCTCTCTCCGGTATCCTTCCTCATACTGTTCCATCGACTCCCAGGCGGGCTCTGGCACTCCCCGCTGCTCAGTCGACCACCCCTCGTGCCCCCCCCCAAAAAAAATATCTTGGGGTTTCTGTGGCCGCGGTCCCCGGCGTCGTCTCTGTCCTTCCCGCGTCCTCTGCGACTCCCGCCAAGGAAGGGTCTCATGTCCTCCCATGATCTCCTCCCATGTCCAAAACTCCTTCACCTCATGAACATGCTGCTTGGTCCTTGTGTGGTGGGATATTCTGTCACGCTCGTGGAAATTGACGGACCAAGGCGCAGCGTGTGTTGGGTTCCACATCTTTACTTCAGTGAAACTTCTACACAAAACAATAAACAAACTACGAATGTGAAAAAAATCGTGGTGCAACATGCACTCTCACACAAACAATATCCCACAAATCAGGTGGGAACAAATGACCACTTAAGTATGATCCCCAATTAGAGACAATGATAAACAGCTGCTTCTAATTGGGAACCACACTCACAAACAAACATAGAAAACAAAATGCTAGATAACCCCACCTAGTCACGTCCTGACCTAAAACACCATAGAGAACCCCGAGGGCTCTCTATGGTCAGGGCGTGACAATTCCACATATATATTGATTATATCCATTGATTATTTTGGAATATAACTTCTAAATGCCTCATGAGTTTAGTTCAACTGTTACACTCCATGAGAACCCCAAAAATAAGCTTGTTTTAGTCCAATGTTTGTAAATATTGTAAATGTAAACAAACACTGTATATCCTCATAACATGGTTACAACTATCATGTTGATATTTTGTTGTTGTTTTGTTATTGTTTCATCTGTGGATTTGCCCTTTAAACAGGTGCATATTATCAAGATATCGAAGTGTCACTAACAAAAAGGTAAACAATAGGCCTGTAGCAACTGCAGCATATGGCATTCATTTTTCACATGTAAATAACACTTTTCAGTAATGCTCAAGCATGCCATTCCAGGAGCACAGCATTTATTTTTCAACTCAACTCAATGAGTCCAATCAGTCCTCCATGACAACAAAATCATAAACAACACAGTAGGGCTGGCTAATAAGTCCTTAGTTTTGGGATCATGCTCAGGTAAAACTATTTGGCTGATCTATACTTCTATATTTCCAAGTCCTGTTCTTGAAGATCAAGGGGTATAACATTTATTGGAATGACTAGAATTCTGATAAACTTAGATTTTTAATGTAAAGATATAATTTAATCATATTATTATATGTAAGTAGAAAGTGATGGGTTAGAAGAAGCCTACATAACCAACCCATAAAGTAAAATATAACATCCATATAAGGCCAGCTATGTAAACTTTAACATTGATTTATCCTGCGATAGATGTCATTCAATTAGTAACATACATTTTTGTCTTCTTCTAATGCCTCTTAAGGGGAAAGTAATCTAAAAGTAACTGAATGTAATCAGATTACATTACTGAGTTTGGGTAATCCAAAAGTAACTAGTAACTGTAATGGATTACATTTAGAAAGGAAAAAACCCAACCCCATGCATGTTCTTCATATAGGTGGAACCCACTATGTAGGAATCGAACCCACTATGTAGGAATCGAACCCACTATGTAGGAATCGAACCCACTATGTAGGAATCGAACCCACTATGTAGGCATTGCAAGAGCCATGCTCTACCAAACTGAGCTGAGGTCATGGATAGTTTGCAGCTTGCATAGGAGAGCAAAAGCCCCATACTTCACACATTGTCTGCTGGAAGCGGCGATAGAAGAAAGACAACCACATTGTCTTTGAAACTAAATTGAACATGAGTCATATAAATCCTGAGAAGACTCTATGAACTTGATCCCCCAACCCCCTGCTGCAGTTGACTGTCTCTTTATATTGGTAAAGTGTTCATTATGGTGCTCATGATGAGCAGAGTCAAGAAACATATTTTCTGTTATAACCACTCATATTTTGTGTTGTGCCAAAACCACAAATTGTGTGAGTTTCTACCACTGCATGACAATAGAGATTCAATGAACTCAAGTACTGTGGCATGGACTACTTCCCTGGTCTACTTCCTCGGTCGACTTCCCCGGTCGACTTCCCCGGTCGACTTCCCTGGTCTACTTACTTCCTTGCTACAATACCACTACCACCTACATTCATGAAATAAACTATCTTGGCCGATAGCTGATTGTTATCATTGTTATCATCCAGATACATCACGTCACTAAATGTGACTGTAACAGTCAACGGCTGGTGACATTGGAGTGTGTTTGTCTCACACACCTCAGCCATTGTCAAACCGTACCCTGTATCAGTCAAAGTGACCAATGTGAACACGGTTAGAGTGTGATAACGACACTGTGGTAATTTAAACAAATAATTACAATTTAATGTATGTGCAGAGAACATTAAAACATGAAAAGATCCTTCCGTCATCTTTCACAGAGCATCTCTCCTCCCCCATGTCCAAGTTAAATGTATCTGTCTGGCAAAGAGTGGGTTGGGGGGGGTAACGAATCTGGGTGATAAGCTTTGTGACTACGTTATATTGTAGGGTCCTTTACTCGATCCAACACCTATGCTCTTTTTCACACTACTGAGCTAAACCAAGTTGAGCTGCATTGACCTGGCCTGGTTACACATCCATCAGGCCAGTAACCTGGCCTGGTTACACATCCATCAGACCAGTAACCTGGCCTGGTTACACACCCATCAGGCCAGTAACCTGGCCTGGTTACACATCCATCAGAGTTACTGCTGGAACAGACCTGGAAAGACAATGTGAAGAAAGAAAAACAACAAATCTCCAAGCCAGAACAGTATGGGTTAGGCATGTCCTATAGTGTGAATCAGGTACTAGCAACCTCAACAAGAGGTTCGGTCCTCTTGGTGTAATGCCTAAGGTGTTGGACTGTCCTACTAAGCAAATCAAAATGCCCCTTTTTACTTTGTCAGTTGTATCAACAGTACTATGAGCATCATCCTGTCATTTTCTAACTGAAGACAGGATGGAGCAGACAGAGGGTTTGAAACTGGGGCAGGAAGAGGAGGAGTAGACAGAGGGTTTGAAACTGGGGCAGGAAGGGGAGGAGTCAGCTTGCACAAATATGGCATTGAGCCAAGATGGGAAAGAAGAATAATTGAAGTCAAAACTGAAGTCAAAATATGTTTTGTATCAAGTCTGCTTCCTGCTAAAGTATGGTACGTAATTGCAGAACTTCAGCTGTGTCTTAACTCTTGCCGAACTGGAAAGAACTATCCTTATGTTACAAGTTAGTAAACCACATTTATGGCAAATAAGGGATTTGGGTTAAACCGATGGTTAGATTTAGGCTGTAACCCTAAAGTTGTTTCTCTGTAGCTTCATGTTATTATGGTTTGGCAGAACTATACAGCGTATCCATTCTAGCCCACAGTCTGCTGTCATTGTGACATAGGCCTGGCATAAACTGGTGATGAAATCAGAGCTTTAACGTTTTCTTTAAAGTAAAGTGTAACAGAGGTGGTTCGGGCAAACTACTCAAGTGACTTATAACCTTGCCTGAGACCTGAATACTTGTGTTAGCTCCCCCAAACTAATGAGTAGGCCCTTAGCTCAGCGGGCTAACAGTCTTCTGATGAGGAGGGGACCGGGATTTGAACCCATGCCAATCTGTCACATACACAATAGACTATGTTGTAGTTGTCCTGCATCCTCATGATAACTCCTCTCTGCTGCCCTGAGTTGAACTTGACCATGATTCAACCATCCTAATGATGATGCATGTATTGGAATGTCCTTTAATTAAATTTTAGGCCAGCGTTATATCTCATATAATCAGGCAACCAGAACTAACCAATTTAACCTTTCAGCTGCTGAAACTAACGGACAAAACATATAGGATTTGTTTTGAATCTAAAACATATGAAAAGTCATTGTGACTTGGTAAAGGTGACATTGTTAAACTATTACGTTGTAGCACTGTAGCTACATTGTCTTGTTTTTTTGTTGTTGTATCCCTCCCTAAGCACAAGCAGCTACTCCTGTGATACAGATGTGATACAACGTTTTACTTACCTATCTAAAACAAAGTATAAGTCGTAAGCTCCGTGGCAAGACGCTTCTTCTGCATGACAAGACCATGCAAACAAACTCAGCAGAATTACTCCAGCTCTTACTGCTGTTAACGTCCAGTGGAATTTAGCGCGATGGCGTGTTTTCTCCTTCATTGTCAAGTTGTGGGCCGCAAAGTAAACTTGTAAAGCGAAATTACACACGTATTATTCTATCACATGAACGGCAGGCCTAGTGAGTAGACTAAAAACTCTTCGCACATCTGCAACGGTTGACGAGCAAGATGTCAAAATGTATACAAGCGCAACAATGATATACAGCCTTGTTACAAAATAGAGGAAATAACAGAGCCCATGTCACCGACAGTATTTCCTAATGTCCTATGACCATTTTACACTAGACCTTGTAACCTCAGCATGTGTTGAGTCAATACAATAGCCCATTGCATAAAAACTTCCCCCGTAGGTTACAACGAAGCAGCTCTCATGAAAAGTTCAACTGATTCCAAAAGGCGCATGCGCCTGGTGAAACCCGACGTGGTAAAGTTGAATGGGTCTCCGGGTGGTCGCAGTGCTGTCAGGAGATCAAGCACACAGCCAACAGCTGCTCTAAGGTCTTTCAGAGGTTGGTGAAACGGGAAAGGCACAATTCAATCACCAGAACATGTCGGCCCATAGTATATTGACAATTATTTAACAAAAGGTTAGTTTAAAGTGGGTGAATAGCCTATAATAATTTGCAGCCTAGTCTTTATCTAAAATGCTGTTTTTGGGGGGTGGAGGGAGGAGAGTGAGGGCCACCAATTAAATATGAAAACATAGCCTTGGCCTACTGTCGAAGTATCTTTTATTATGCGGAATAAAGCACCATCAAAACGAAAACCCAAATCCTGCTGTCACCAGTCCTATTTTTTTTTATCCAACCACAGTAGCCCGCAAACATTTTTTGAGTTATGAGATTGTGAGATCATGATTATGAAATAGGGAGTCATTATGAGATAGTAAGTCATTATTATGAGATTTTTTTTATTTGATCTTTATCACATGAATCCAATGTGCACTTTGCATCAGGCAGTCCCCAACTTTCAAGGTTAACCTTATGTACAGTGCCTTCGGAAAGTATTCAGACCCCTTGACTTTCTGCACATTTTGTTAGGTTACAGCCTCATTCTAAAATTGACTAAATTGTTGTTTTTTTCTCATCAATGCAACACATTATGCCATAATGACAAAGCAAAAACATGTTTTTAGATTTATTTTGCTATTTAAAAAAAATTAAATGAAATATAACATTTACATAAGTATTCAGACCCTTTACTCAGTACTTTGTTAAAGCACCTTCGGCAGCGATTACAGCCTCGAGTCTTCTTGGGTATGATGCTACAAGCTTGGCACACCTGTATTTGGGGAGTTTCTTCCATTCTACTCTGCAGATTCTCTCAAGCTCTGTCAGGTTGGATGGGGAGCGTCGCTGCACAGCTATTTTTAGGTTTCTCCAGAGACGTTCGATCGGGTTCAAGTCCGGGCTCTGGCTGGGCCACTCAAGGACATTGAGACTTGTCCCGAAGCCACTCCTGCGTTGTCTTAGCTGTGTGCTTAGGGTCGTTGTCCTGTTGGAAGATGAACCTTTGCACCAATCTGAGGTCCTGAGTGCTCTGGAGCAGATTTTCATTAAGGATCTCTCTGTACTTTGCTCTGTTTATCTTTGACTCGATCCTGACTAGTCTCCCAGTTCCTGCTGCTGAAAAACATCCCCACAGCATGATGCTGCAACCACCATGCTTCACCGTAGTGATGATGCCAGGTTTCCTCCAGACGTGACGCTTGACATTCAAGCCAAAGAGTTCAATCTTAGTTTCATCAGACCAGAGAATCTTGTTTCTCATGGTCTGAGAGTCCGTTAGGTGCCTTTTGGCAAAATCCAAGCGGGCTGTCATGTGCCTTTTACTGAGGAGTGGCTTCCGTCTGGCCACTCCACCATTGCCTGATTGGTGGAGTGCTGCAGAGATTGTTGTCGTTCGGGAAGGTTCTCCCATATCCACAGAGGAACTCTAGAGCTCTGTCAGAGTGACCATCGGGTTCTTGGTTACCTCCCTTACCAAGGCCCTTTTCCCTCGATTGCTCAGTTTGGCCAGGCAGCCAGCATTAGGAAGAGTCTTGGTGGTTCCAAACTTCTTCCGTTTAAGAATGATGGAGGCCATTGTGTTCTTGGGGACCTTCAATGCTGAAGACATTTTTTGGTACCCTTCCCCAGATCTGTGCCTCGACACAATCCTGTCTCAGAGCTCTACAGACAATTCCTTCAACCTCATGGCTTGGTTTTTTCTCTGACATGCACTGTCAGCTGTGGAACCTTATATAGACAGGTGTGTGCCTTTCCAAATCATGTCCAATCAAGTTGTAGAAACATCTCAAGGATGATCAATGGAAATGGAAATCAATGGAAACAGCTCAATTTCAAGTCTCACAGCCAAGGGTCTGAAAACCTGCTTTCGGTTTGTCATTATGGGGTATATACCTGTGGATTTAAAATTGTTTAAATCCATTTTAAAGTAAGGCTGTAACATAACAAAATGTGGAAAAAGTCAAGGGGTCTGAATACATTTTGAAGGCACTGTATATCCTAAAGTCAATCACACATTTTGTGTGTGTTTATATGTGCGTGTGTGTGTGCGCGTGCGTGTGTGCGTGCGTGCATATGCGTGTTAGAGAGAGAGTGATATTGTTCCATATTAATAATGGACTGGAGAGTTTTGTTGATGTGAGTTTGTGCCTGTTTGATGGCATTTGGTTGGCATCAGATTTATTTAATTAATTAATTAATTCAATTAAAGGGACAATCTGGTACATCCATTTTTTTTATTTTTAAATTATTAATATAAGGGTAGATCTGCAGGAAAATTCAGTATCAATGATGCAGACTTACTATCTCATAATGACTTACTATCTCATTATGACTTACTATCTCATAATAATGACTTACTATCTCATAATAATGACTTACTATCTAATAATAAGCCTCAGAAAATGCAGCTCAAATAAAGGCTTCACAGAGTTCAAGTAACAGACACATCTCAACATCAACTGTTCAGAGGAGACTGCGTGAATCAGGCCTTCATGGTCAAATTGCTTCAAAGAAACCACTACTAAAGGACACCAATAATAAGAAGAGACGTGCTTGGGCCAAGAAACACGAGCAATGGACATTAGACTGGTGGAAATCTGTCCTTTGGTCTGATGAGTCCAAATGTGAGATGTTTGGTTCCAACCGCCGTGTCTTTGTGAGACGCAGAGTGGGTGAACAGATGAGCTCTGCATGTATGGTTCCCACTTTGAAGCATGGAGGAGGAGGTGTGATGGTGTGGGGGTGCTTTGCTAGTGAGACTGTCAGTGATTTATTTAGAATTTAAGGCACCAACATGGCCACCACAGCATTCTGCAGCGATACGTCATCCCATCTGGTTTGCGCTTAGTGGGACTATCGTTTGTTTTTCAACAGGGCAATAACCCAACACACTTCCAGGCTGTGTAAGGGCTATTTTACCAAGAAGGAGAGTAATGGAGTGCTGCATCAGATGACCTGGCCTCCACAATCACCGGACCTCATCGGTTTGGGATGAGTTGGACCGCAGAGTGAAGGAAAAGCAGCCAACAAGTGCTCAGCATATGCGGGAACTCCTTCAAGATGGTTGGAAAAGCATTCCAGGTGAAGCTGGTTGAGAGAATGCCAAGAGTGTGCAAAGCTGTCATTAAGGCAAAGGGTGGCTACTTTTTAAAGAATCTCAAATATAAAAAATGGTTTGCTTTATTTAACACATTTTTGGTTACTACATGATTCCATATGTGTTATTTCATGGTGTTGATGTCTTCACTATTATTCTACAATGTAGAAAATAGTAAAAATAAAGAAAAACCCTTGAATGAGAAACTTTTGACTGGTACTGTACATATCAGGAGGTTGGTGATACCTTAAATTGGGGAGAACGGGCTTGTTGTATTGGCTGGAGCAAAATCAGTGGAATGGTATCAAATACATCAAACACATCCCGTTCCATTGGCTTCGTTCCAGCCATTATCATGAGCCGTCCTCCCCTCAGCAGCCTCCTGTGATACAGTGCTTAGTCTCCTCCTGTACTCCCTGTTCACCCACGACTGTGTTGCCCCTCAGAACTCCAATACCATCATCAAGTTTGCTGCCGACACAACAGTGGTAGGCCTGATCACTGACAACTATGAGACAGCCAATAGGGAGGAGGTAAGGTCAGAGAACTGCAGTGTGGTGTGGTGGTGCCAGGACAACAACCTCTCCCTCAATGTCAGTAAGACCAAGGAGCTGATCGTGGACTATAGGAGAAAGAGGGGAGAGCACACCTCCATCCACATTAACAGGGCTTTTAGTGGAGCGGGTCGAGAGCATTAAGTTCCTTGGTGTCCACATCACTAAGGACTTAACATGGTCCACACACACCCGCACAATCATGAAGAGGGCATGGCAGCTAAAAAGATTTAGCATGGGTCCTCAGATCCTCAACAAGTTCAACAGCTACACCATCAAGAGCATCATGACTGGCTGCATCACCGCCTGGTATATCAAATACACCGCCCTTAACCGCAAAGCGCCGCAGTGGGTGGTGAGGACAGCCCAGTACATCACTGGGGCCGAGCTCACTGCCATCCAGAACCTCTATATCAGGTGGTGTCAGAGGAAGGCCTGAAAAAAATTGCCAAAAACTCCAGCCACCTGAGCCATACTGTTCACTCTGCTACCGTCAGGAAAGAAAGTACTGGAGCATCGGATCTCAGACCAACAGGCTCCAAGACAGCTTCTACCCCCAAGCCATAAGACTGCTAAATAGCCAGACTGCTAAATAACCAGACTGCTAAATAGTCAATGAATGGTACCCATACTATCTGTATTGACTCTACCTTACACTGACCCTACGCACACTCACTGGACTATATATATATATATATATATATATATATATATATATAGCCCTGGTCTAGGATATAGTGTATGTATGTATGTATGTATGTATGTATGTATGTGTATATATGTATGTGTATATACACTGCTCAAAAAAATAAAGGGAACACTAAAATAACACATCCTAGATCTGAATGAATGAAATAATCTTATTAAATACTTTTTTCTTTACATAGTTGAATGTGCTGACAACAAAATCACACAAAAATAATCAATGGAAATCCAATTGATCAACCCATGGAGGTCTGGATTTGGAGTCACACTCAAAATTAAAGTGGAAAACCACACTACAGGCTGATCCAACTTTGATGTAATGTCCTTAAAACAAGTCAAAATGAGGCTCAGTAGTGTGTGTGGCCTCCACGTGCCTGTATGACCTCCCTACAACGCCTGGGCATGCTCCTGATGAGGTGGCGGATGGTCTCCTGAGGGATCTCCTCCCAGACCTGGACTAAAGCATCCGCCAACTCCTGGACAGTCTGTGGTGCAACATGGCGTTGGTGGATGGAGCGAGACATGATGTCCCAGATGTGCTCAATTGGATTCAGGTCTGGGGAACGGGCGGGCCAGTCCATAGCATCAATGCCTTCCTCTTTCAGGAACTGCTGACCCACTCCAGCCACATGAGGTCTAGCATTGTCTTCCATTAGGAGGAACCCAGGGCCAACCGCACCAGCATATGGTCTCACAAGGGGTCTGAGGATCTCATCTCGGTACCTAATGGCAGTCAGGCTACCTCTGGCGAGCACATGGAGGGCTGTGCGGCCCCCCAAAGAAATGCCACCCCACACCAAGACTAACCCACCGCCAAACCGGTCATGCTGGAGGATGTTGCAGGCAGCAGAACATTCTCCACGGCGTCTCCAGACTGTCACGTCTGTCACATGTGCTCAGTGTGAACCTGCTTTCATCTGTGAAGAGCACAGGGCACCAGTGGCGAATTTGCCAATCTTGGTGTTCTCTGGCAAATGCCAAACGTCCTGCATGGTGTTGGGCTGTAAGCACAACCCCCACCTGTGGACGTCGGGCCCTCATACCACCCTCATGGAGTCTGTTTCTGACTGTTTGATCAGACACATGAACATTTGTGGCCTGCTGGAGGTCATTTTGCAGGGCTCTGGCAGTGCTCCTCCTGCTCCTCCTTGCACAAAGGCGGAGGTAGTGGTCCTGCTGCTGTGTTGTTGCCCTCCTACGGCCTCCTCCACATCTCCTGATGTACTGGCCTGTCTCCTGGTAGCGCCTCCATGCTCTGGACACTACACTGACAGACACAACAAACCTTCTTGCCACAGCTCGCATTGATGTGCCATCCTGGATGAGCTGCACTACCTGAGCCACTTGTGTGGGTTGTAGACTCCGTCTCATGCTACCACTAGAGTGAAAGCACCGCCAGCATTCAAAAGTGACCAAAACCTCAGCCAGAAAGCATAGGAACTGAGAAGTGGTCTGTGGTCCCCACCTGCAGAACCACCCCTTTATTGGGGGTGTCTTGCTAATTGCCTATAATTTAAACCTGTTGTCTATTCCATTTGCACAACAGCATGTGAAATGTATTGTCAATCAGTGTTGCTTCCTAAGTGGACAGTTTGATTTCACAGAAGTGTGATTGACTTGGAGTTACACTGTGTTGTTTAAGTGTTCCCTTTATTTTTTTGAGCAGTGTGTCTGTGTGTATATATATATATATATATATTACACTCACTAGACTATATACTAGACCAGGGCTTTCCAACCCTGTTCCTGGAGAGCTACCGTCCTGTAGGTTTTCACTCTAACCCTGTTCCTGGAGAGCTACCGTTCTGTAGGTTCTCACTCTAACCCTGTTCCTGGAGAGCTACCGTCCTGTAGGTTCTCACTCTAACCCTAATCTAGCACATCTGATTCTAATAATTAACTGGTTGATAAGATGAATCAGGTTAGTTACGACTGGGGTTGGAGTGAAAACATACAGGAAAGTCTCTCTCCAGGAACAGGGTTGGAGTGAAAACATACAGGAGGGTCTCTCTCCAGGAACAGGGTTGGAGTGGAAACCTACAGGAAGGTCTCTCTCCAGGAACAGGGTTGGAGTGAAAACATACAGGAAGGTCTCTCTCCAGGAACAGGGTTGGAGTGGAAACCTACAGGAAGGTAGATCTCCAGGAACAGGTTTGGACACCCCTGTACCCTGTCATAAACAACATAGCTCAGGCAGTAGGGAAGCTCTCTCATCCATTTATAAGCAAATGATATAGTCACACAGCTGGCCCGTCCCTGGATTTTGTGTTAAATGCTCTACAACAAAGCTTCCTTAGTGTCCAACAAGCTTTCTCTACCCTTGAGTGGCAGGTAAACTAGTGGTTAGAGTGTTGGACTAGTAACTGAAAGGTTGCAAGATTGAATCCCTGAGTTGACAAGGTAAAAATCTGTCTTTCTGCCCCTGAACAAGGCAGTTAACTAGTTAAATAATGGTAAAAATAAAATAAAAAATAAAAAACTTGTTCTGAACACCTCCAAAACAAAGGTCATGTGGTTTGGTAAGAAGAATGCCCCTCTCCCCACAGGTGTGATTACTACCTCTGGGTTTAGAACTTGAGGTAGTCACTTCAGACAAGTACTTGGGAGTCTGGCTAGACAGTACACTGTCCTTCTCTCAGCACATATCAAAGCTGCAGGCTACAGTTAAATCTAGACTTGGTTTCCTCTATCGTAATCGCTGCTCTTTCACCCCAGCTGCCAAACTAACCCTGATTCAGATGACCATCCTACCCATGCTAGATTACGGAGACATCATTTATAGATCGGCAGGTAAGGGGTGCTCTCGAGTGGCTAGATGGTCTTTACCATTCGGCCATCAGATTTGCCACCAATGCTCCTTATAGGACACATCACTGCACTCTATACTCCTCTGTAAACTGGTCATCTCTGTAAACCTGTTGCAAGACCCACTGGTTGATGCTTATTTATAAAAACCCTCTTAGGCCTCACTCCCCCCTATCTGAGATATCTACTGCAGCCCTCATCCTCCACATACAACACCCGTTCTGCCAGTCACATTCTGTTAAAGGTCCCCGAAGCACACACATCCCTGGGTCGCTCCTCTTTTCAGTTCGCTGCAGCTAGCGACTGGAACGAGCTGCAACAAACACTCAAACTGGACAGTTTTATCTCAATCTCTTCATTCAAAGACACAATCACGGACACTCTTAGTGACAATTGTGGCTGATTTGCATGATGTTTTCTTGTCTCTACCTTCTTGCCCTTTGTGCTGTTGTCTGTGCTCAATAATGTTTGTACCATGTTGTGTTGCTACCATGTTGTGTTGCTACCATGTTGTGTTGCTACCATGTTGGGATGCTACCATGCTGTGTTTCTACCATGTTGTTTTGCTACCATGTTGTGTTTCTACCATGTTGTTCTTCTACCATGTTGTGTTTCTACCATGTTGTGTTGCTACCATGTTGTGTTTCTACCATGTTGGGATACTACCATGTTGTTTTTCTACCATGTTGTGTTGCTACCATGTTGTTCTTCTACCATGTTGTGTTTCTACCATGTTGTGTTGCTACCATGCTGTGTTCTACCATGTTGTGTTGCTACCATGTTGTTCTTCTACCATGTTGTGTTGCTACCATGTTGTTCTTCTACCATGTTGTGTTGCTACCATGTTGTGTTGCTACCATGTTGTTCTTCTACCATGTTGTGTTTCTACCATGTTGTTGCCATGTTGTGATTCTACCATGTTGTGTTGCTGCCATGTTGTTGTCATGTTGTGTTGCTACCATGCTGTGTTGTCATGTGTTGTCGTGTTGCTGCCTTGCTATGTTGTTGTCTTAGATCTCTCTATGTAGTGTTGTGTTGTCTCTCTTGTCGTGATGTGTGTTTTTGTCCTATATTTATATATATTTTTTTATTTTATTTTTACTCCTAGCCCCCGTCCCCCCAGGAGGCCTTTTGGTAGGCCGTCATTGTAAATAAGAATTTGTTTTTAATTTACTTGCCTAGTTAAATAAAGGTTAAAAAATAAATAATATATATATATATATATATATATATATATATATATATATATATATATATATATATATATATATACACACTATATACACACTCACTAGACTCTATATACACACCATATACACACTCACTAGACTATATATACACACCATATACACACTCACTAGACTATATATACACACCATATACACACTCACAAGACTATATATACATACCATATACACACTGACTAGACTATATATACACACTCACTAGACTATATATACACACCATATACACACTCACTAGACTATATATACACACTATATACACACTCACTAGACTATATATACACACTCACTAGACTATATATACACACTCACTAGACTATATATACACACCATATACACACTCAGTAGACTATATATACACACTATATACACACTCACTAGACTATATATACACACTCACTAGACTATATATACACACCATATACACACTCACTAGACTATATATACACACCATATACACACTCACTAGACTATATATACACACTCACTAGACTATATATACACACCATATACACACTCACTAGACTATATATATACACCATATACACTCACTAGACTATATATACACACTATATACACTCACTAGACTATATATACACACTATATACACACTGACTAGACTATATATACACACTCACTAGACTATATATACACACACTATATACACTCACTAGACTATATATACACACACTAATTTATTTATTTTATTTAACCTTTGTTTAACTAGGCAAGTCAGTTATGAATAAATTCTTATTTACAATGACGGCCTACCAAAAGGCCTCCTGGGGGACGGGGGCTGGGATAATGTTTTAAAAATAAACACATTATATATATTGGACAAAAAAACACATCACAACAAGAGAGACAACACAACACTAGATAAAGAGAGACCGAAGACAACAACATAGTAAGGCGACAACACAGCATGGTAGCATCTCAACATAACAATAACATGGTAGCAACACTACATGGTAGCAGCACAAATACATGGTACAAACATTATTAGGCATAGACAACAGCACAAAGTGCAAGAAGTTAGAGACAGCAATACTTCACACAAAGCAGCCACAACTGTCAGTAAGACCTCTGGGTAACGGACCTCTGGTACAGACACGCCTGTAGCCATCACAGTATGCTAACAGACCTCTGGCAGAGACACGCCTGTAGCCATCACAGTATGTTAACAGACCTCTAGCAGAGACACGCCTGTAGCCATCACAGTATGTTAACAGACCTCTAGCAGAGACACGCCTGTAGCCATCACAGTATGCTAACAGACCTCTAGCAGAGACACGCCTGTAGCCATCACAGTATGCTAACAGACCTCTGGTAGAGACACGCCTGTAGCCATCACAGTATGCTAACAGACCTCTGGTAGAGACACGCCTGTAGCCATCACAGTATGCTAACAGACCTCTGGTAGAGACACGCCTGTAGCCATCACAGTATGCTAACAGACCTCTGGCAGAGACACGCCTGTAGCCATCACAGTATGCTAACAGACCTCTGGGTAACGGACCTCTGGTAGAGACACGCCTGTAGCCATCACAGTATGCTAACAGACCTCTGGTAGAGACACGCCTGTAGCCATCACAGTATGCTAACGGACCTCTAGCAGAGACACGCCTGTAGCATCACAGTATGCTAACAGACCTCTAGCAGAGACACGCCTGTAGCCATCACAGTATGCTAACAGACCTCTGGTAGAGACACGCCTGTAGCCATCACAGTATGTTAACAGACCTCTGGTAGAGACACGCCTGTAGCCATCACAGTATGCTAACAGACCTCTGGTAGAGACACGCCTGTAGCCATCACAGTATGCTAACAGACCTCTGGTAGAGACACGCCTGTAGCCATCACAGTATGTTAACAGACCTCTGGTAGAGACACGCCTGTAGCCATCACAGTATGCTAACGGACCTCTGGTAGAGACACGCCTGTAGCAATCACAGTATGCTAACAGACCTCTGGTAGAGACACGCCTGTAGCCATCACAGTATGCTAACAGACCTCTGGCAGAGACACGCCTGTAGCCATCACAGTATGCTAACAGACCTCTAGCAGAGACACGCCTGTAGCCATCACAGTATGCTAACAGACCTCTGGCAGAGACACGCCTGTAGCCATCACAGTATGCTAACGGACCTCTGGTAGAGACACGCCTGTAGCAATCACAGTATGCTAACAGACCTCTGGTAGAGACACGCCTGTAGCCATCACAGTATGCTAACAGACCTCTGGCAGAGACACGCCTGTAGCCATCACAGTATGCTAACAGACCTCTAGCAGAGACACGCCTGTAGCCATCACAGTATGCTAACAGACCTCTGGCAGAGACACGCCTGTAGCCATCACAGTATGTTAACAGACCTCTGGTGGAGACACGCCTGTAGCCATCACAGTATGCTAACAGACCTCTGGCAGAGACACGCCTGTAGCCATCACAGTATGCTAACAGACCTCTAGCAGAGACACGCCTGTAGCCATCACAGTATGTTAACAGACCTCTGGTGGAGACACGCCTGTAGCCATCACAGTATGCTAACAGACCTCTGGCAGAGACACGCCTGTAGCCATCACAGTATGCTAACAGACCTCTGGCAGAGACACGCCTGTAGCCATCACAGTATGTTAACAGACCTCTGGTGGAGACACGCCTGTAGCCATCACAGTATGCTAACAGACCTCTGGCAGAGACACGCCTGTAGCCATCACAGTATGCTAACAGACCTCTGCAACAGGCTTGTACCTCTAGTAGTCCCCTAACTAGTGATCTCTCTCTCTCTTACTGCGTGTAGCAGATAGGCTCATAAAGAGGTGATGTCACTACTTGGCATTTTCCATGACAGAGAGGGACATTCCATGTCTTTCATCTCCTCACCCAGACTGGTCCCAGATCTGTTTGTGCTGTCTTGCTATCAATGACCATAGGAGTTGTCAAGATGGCACAAACAGATCTGGGACCAGGCTATTATACATAGACCCTTCTGTTTTCGTTTCGAAACAAGGCAAATCACACAATTCCGTAGTTTAGGATGAGACACCACGGAATGTAAGAAGAATCACAGAAATGAGGGATTTTCCCCATGCCGTTGCTGGTAGTAACATGTCATGAGTCTGGCGACTGGCAAGTAACTCTATTGGTACTGTGGCTAGCGATGCTCTGTTACGTGTCTGACAATTAGACTCAAATTAAAGGAAAGAAATCAGCTATGTAGTGTATTGCTAGATCAGTTCACCACAGTGGTAATTACGTAGCAATCCATTTTCCCTCTTTTGTTTCTGCACAAACATCGAAACAACAACGTAATTAGCATAAAAATACACCTTCCTCATCAAATTGGAATATTGCGGATAACAGCAAATGCAACAGTGTAATTATCTGGTGAATCAAAGTGGAATTAAATTGTAATTAATGAATGGGGAAGATGTTAATTCTTCTGCATGCTTCTTCGGGTTCCATACATGGTCTACACATCATCCCACAATACATTATAAACGGTGGGGCATCAAAAACAACAAGGTTGCATCCCAACTGGCATCTTATTCCATATATAGCGCACTACGTAGTGAGTAGGGAGCCATTTAGGAAGCACCCCAAGGATGTATTGTTACAGTCAAAGGATCTCTGATTGCAGTGTTGTATTTGGAAGAAAAAACGTTGTTTTCTGCTGATTCGTTGTGGACTTTAAAGTAACATTCCTAATGGAAGGTGACAGTTAAAACAAAACAAAGTAATTGTTAAAACCAGTGAGGTGTTGAACGCCGTCAGCAGAAGACAATCCATGATGAACCACTAGGGTGTTATTGCAACAGAAGATTCCCAACAGTTACGGAGGAAACGTAAGAACCATGCCATTGACATCAACAGATTATGAAAGAAGGAAGTTGACCAAAAAACATAGCAAACAATGTTTGTGTCTTGCACACCCGTATGTATACCGTAGATTAGCCTGACCAATCTCTTCACGTTGACTGATTCATGATTACGCCATGACTGTGTCTCTGCATTGCTCAAATATCTGAAGTGACTCACAGAATGGTGACTCATCCATTATTTGCCAACGGTATGTCTATGGGAATGTCTAAGGGAAATGTACCCAAATAACTAGAAAGTCCAAGGTAGATGTACCACAATAATTAGAATATCCAAGGTAGATGTACCACAATAATTAGAATATCCAAGGTAGATGTACACAATAATTAGAATGTCCAATGGAGATGTATCCAAAGAATTTGAATTTCCAATTGTGATGAATCATTCTAATTCTATCGGTATACAGAGGGGTCTGGAATGATTTGATCCCTTGATAAAGATGAACAAAAAATACTGTAGAAAATAAATAATACAAATATTGTACACTTAAAAAAAATAGGAATGTATATGACTTTATACTCACACTCTTAGAAAAAAGGGTTCCAAAGGTCTTTTTGGTTCCAGGTAGAACCCTTTTTGGTTCCAGGTAGAACCCTTTTTGGTTCCAGGGCGAACCCTTTTTGGTTCCAGGTAGAACCCTTTTTGGTTCCAGGTAGAACCCTTTTTGGTTCCAGGTAGAACTCTTTTGGGTTGCATGTATAACCCTCTGTGGAAAGGGTTCTACATGGAACTCAAAGGGGTTCTATCAGGAACCAAAAACCAACATTTACAGAAAGGACAGAAATGCCAACAGGGGCGGTGTTGCGGTCTATATTCTGAACTGCATTCCTGTAAAGCTTAGAGAGGATCTCATGTTAAATACTGTTGAAGTAATATGGCTACAGGTTCATCTGCCTCACCTAAAGCCCATTCTTGTGGGAAGATGCTATAGACCATCAAGTGCTAAGAGTCAGTATCTGGATAACATGTGTGAAATTTGTATTTATCAGGGATCCCCTTTGGCTGCTGCCAAGGCATGAGCCTTGATATTGCCAACTACTTTAATTATTTTTTTCATTGGCAAGATTAGCAAACTTAGTGTCACGTCCTGACCAGTAAAGGGGTTATTTGTTATTTTAGTTTGGTCAGGACGTGGCAGGGGGTGTTTGTTTTATATGGTTCGGGGTGTGTGTGTATATAGAGGGGTGTTTGGTTTATGTATTCCGGGGTTTTTGTCATTGTTCTATGTTAGTGTATTTCTATGTTCTGTCTAGTCATTTCTATTTCTATGTTTAGGTAATTGGGGTTGGGGCCTTCAATTGGAGGCAGCTGTCTGTTGCTGCCTCTGATTGAAGGTCCTATAAATAGGAATGTGTTTGTCATGGGATTTGTGGGAGGTTGTTCTTTGTACTGCTGTGTGAGCCTACAAGAATTTTCGTTAGTTTATTGTTTTGTTTATTAGTCGTGTTCACAATAAAAGTTAAGATGAGCACTCAACCCGCTGCACCTTGGTCCATTCACTTCGACGATCGTTACACTTAGGCATGACATGCCAGCAACAAACGCTGACACTACACATCCAAGTATATCTGACCAAATTATTAAAAGTGTGGAAGAGGTGAAAACATTATTATTGTCTATCAACAATGACAAGCCACCAGGGTCTGACGACTTGGATGGAAAATTACTGAGGATAATAGGGGACGATATTATCACTCCTATTTATTTGCCATATCTTCAATTTAAGCCTACTAGAAAGTGTGTGCTCTCAGGCCTGGAGGGAAGCAAAAGTTATTCCCCTACCTAAGAATAGTAAATCCCCCTTAATTGGCTCAAATAGCCGACCAATCAGCTTGTTACCAACCCTTAGTAACCTTTTGGAAACATTTTTTTGACCAGATACAATGCTATTTCACAGTAAAACAATTGACAACAGATTTTCAGCACGCTTATAGGGAAGGACATTCAACAAGCACAGCCTTACACAAATGACTGATGATTGGCTGAGAGATATTGATAATAAAAGGATTGTGGGGGCTGTTTTGTTAGACTTCAGTGTGGCTTTTGACATTATCAATGATAGTCTGTTGCTGGAAAAACATATGTGTTATAGCTTTACACCCCCTGCTATATTGTGGATAAAGAGTTACCTGTCTAACAGAACACAGAGGGTGTTCTTTAATGGAAGCCTCTCCAACCAACAAAATCAAAAATCCAAGTATAATCAGGAATTCCCCAGGACAGTTGTCTAGGCCCCTACTTTTTTCCATCTTTACTAATGACATGCCACTGACTTTGAGTAAAGCCAGTGTATCTGTGTATGCGGATGACTCAACACTATACACTTCAGCTACAACAGTGAGTGAAATCACTGCAACACTTAACAAAGAGCTGCAGTTTGTTTTAGAATGGGTGGCAAGGAAAAAGTTAGCCCTAAACATAAAAAAAACCTAAAAGCATTGGACAAATCATTGTTGAAATTGAGCAATTTAAAGAGACTAAACTGCTTGTAGTAACCCTGGATTGTAAACTGTCATGGTCAAAACATATTGATGCAACAGTAGCTAAGATGGGGAGTCGTCTGTCCATATTAAAGCGCTGCTCTGTCTTAACAACACTATCAATAAGGCAGGTCCTACAGGTCCTAGGTTTGTCGCCCCTTGACTACTGTTCAGTCTTGTGGTCAGGAGCCACAAAGAGTGACTTAGGAAAAATGCAATAGGCTCAGAACAGGGCATGGCTGGCCCTTCGGTGTACACAGAGAGCTAACATGAATAATATGCATGTCAATCTCTCCTGGCTCAAAGTGGAGGAGAGATTGACTTCATCACTACTATTTGTGAGAGGTATTGACATGTTGAATGCACAGAGCTATCTGCTTGAACTACTGGCACACAACTCAGAGCCCCATGCATACCCCATAAGACATGTCACCAGAGGTCTATTCAGAGTCCTCAAGTCCAGAACAGACTATGGGCGGCGCATAGTACTACATACAACCATGACTGCATGGAAATCTATGCCACATCAAGTAACTGATGCCACATTAAAAAAAACAGATAAAAATACACCTTATGGAACAGCGGGGACTGTGAAGCAACACAAACATAGACACATGCATACAAACACACAATAACATACCCACTATGCACACATGTACACATGGATTTTGTGTTATAGATATGTGGTAGTAGAGTAGAGGCCTGAGGTTACATACTTAATATGTTGTGAAATCTGGTATGAAAAAATATTATCATGTTTTTAAAATGTATAACTGCCTTAATTTTGAAGAAAATGTGTTATGGAACACACACCCGAATCCACTCATAACTCCTTTCTATGCTTGCCAAAATTTCGATCAGTTTCTCTGAATTGCCTTGTGAAAGCATAACACTGTAATTGCATATTTTATAACTTAGCTAGTCATGTTGGCAATAGAACAAGCTTTCATATGATGCTCACCTGACACAGATTGCGATTTAAAATGGTAAGTTTTTGGATTGCGTAAACAACAACAGTAATTGTGTAATGTCGGGGATGCCGGGTTGTGTTCCAAACAAAACAACTACAAGTGTGCTTGCTCTAGTTCAACGGCACAGGAGAGCTCAAAATAACACCTTACAGTTAGACTCTTCTTTGAGTCATTAAAGTGCATTGAAATTACTTAGGAACTGTGCAACTTTGTGTCAATGTGGCCACTTCGAGACATCTGTTAGTCCTCTCACTCAAACCCTTGTCATTTTCTCCTCTTATGTTGCATCTACCCCCACCTTTTCCAGGAGCAGCCTTATCATGTTACTGAATGTATCCAGAGTATTTTCAGATTTTGTTATCAACAAATGCAGCAAAAAGTTGAGTAAATGTAAAATGCATATGAAATCAACAGTGAAATGTTTGGATTCAGTCTTGTGTCATGTGAACTGTTGTGTCCTCACCTGTGGTCTAATGTTTTTTTCTCCATAATCTCCAAACTGTTCCCTTTCAATTGCTACTATAGGTATGCATTTCATATTCCTTCTGAAAGAAACTTTTAAATTTAGCCCTATCAATATAGGCCAATTCCCACGAGTGGAAAGAGTTAACAAGGGCCCCACTACTAGTGGAAGCAAAATAGCCCCATAACATCACAGACCCACCACCATATTTTACAGTAGGGATGAGGTATTTTCTACATATGCATTGTTATATCGAAGGCCCAATCCATCGCTGGTGTAGTTGGCCAAAGAGCTGTCATAAACTTTGTCGTCTGAAGAGGAGAAATCATCGGACCAATATGCAGCGGGTATATTGCTCATCTTCGTATTTATTGAAGGAAATAAACTAAACACTTACACCAAACAAACGACGAAAACATTCCCGTAAGATGCTCAGACTATACTAGGTAGGAAACAACCACCCACCAACACAAGTGAAAACAAACACACTTAAATATGGCCTCCAATTAGAGACAACGACAACCAGCTGCCTCTAATTAGAGGTCATTGGAAAAAACACAACATAGAAATAGAAAACTAGAAAAACCACATAGAAATAGAAAACAGAACATAAACCAAAACCCCAAATGACACTAAACAAACACCCCCTGCCACGCCCTGACCAAACTACAATAACAAATAACCCCTTATACTAGTCAGGATGTGACAAGAGCTCTATTTTCACCATACATAGCACCACCTGGAGTTTGGTAAATGACAATGGCAAATAAAAATAAAAATGTTATATTTCACATGCGCCGGATAAAAACGGATGTAGACTTTATCGAGTTCAAAAAATATTTTAATGACAAATAAAAATAAATCAATGTCGGGTTGGAACTTTACGCCGTCTCATCTTTTTCACTTGGATTGGAACCGGTGGTCACATGGTCACATGACACAACAAAATAGAGGTCTTTGGCCACGCACACCAGCAGTGGGTTTGTCCTTCAAAAAAAATGACTAATTATCGATAATTGGAGAGGCGTCGTTAAAATCAAGCTGCCTCAATAAAAGAGAACCAACGGAAATATTAGTCACAATAACAGTGCTTCACCGTCCACTAATTACATCTATTCTTCATCATTACCATTATAACTGTTGTTTTAGCTTGCTCTGAGAAAGCATTGTTTGTCACGAGTGACATCCCTGTAGTTGAAATGGAGTGTGTTGTCCAGATATGAACAGTATCTATCAATCAGGAGACCGTGTGTGTCAAGTCAAACAGAACACAAGAAGCTTGCGACTGTACATGTGTGTGTTTTGCATGTATGCTCATGTTTGCTATGTAGCATCCACCGTATGTCAGAGGTTTTCTGACCCCAAAAGTGTCATCAGTACCATGCCATTGGATGTCCATATCCACCTATACTGTAAAGCTCAACTTCTAATTCACGTAAAATATAAGCACCACGTAAAATCTGGATATTATATGGAGCTTATCTTATCCATAAATTATACGGAGCTTATCTTATCCATAAATTATACGGAGCTTTTCTTATCCATAAATTATACGGAGCTTATCTTATCCATAAATTATACGGAGCTTATCTTATCCATAAATTATACAGAACTTATCTTATCCATAAATTATACAGAGCTTATCTTATCCATAAATTATACAGAACTTATCTTATCCATAAATTATACAGAGCTTATCTTATCCATAAATTATACAGAACTTATCTTATCCATAAATTATACGGAGCTTATCTTATCCATAAATTACACGGAGCTTATCTTATCCATTAATTATACGGAGCTTATCTTATCCATAAATTATACGGAGCTTATCTTATCCATAAATTATACAGAGCTTATCTTATCCATAAACTATAGGGAGCTGATCTTATCCATAAATTATACGGAGCTGATCTTATCCATAAATTATACGGAGCTGATCTTATCCATACATTATACGGAGCTTATCTTATCCATAAATTATACGGAGCTTATCTTATCCATAAATTATACAGAACTTATCTTATCCATAAATTATACGGAGCTTATCTTATCCATAAATTATACGGAGCTTATCTTATCCATAAATTACACGGAGCTTATCTTATCCATAAATTATACGGAGCTTATCTTATCCATAAATTATATGGAGCTGATCTTATCCATAAATTATACGGAGCTGATCTTATCCATAAATTATACGGAGCTTATCTTATCCATAAATTATACAGAACTTATCTTATCCATAAATTATACGGAGCTTATCTTATCCATAAATTATACAGAACTTATCTTATCCATAAATTATACAGAGCTTATCTTATCCATAAATTATACGGAGCTTATCTTATCCATAAATTACACGGAGCTTATCTTATCCATTAATTATACGGAGCTTATCTTATCCATAAATTATACGGAGCTTATCTTATCCATAAATTATACAGAGCTTATCTTATCCATAAACTATAGGGAGCTGATCTTATCCATAAATTATACGGAGCTGATCTTATCCATAAATTATACGGAGCTGATCTTAAACTATAGGGAGCTGATCTTATCCATAAATTATACGGAGCTGATCTTATCCATAAATTATACGGAGCTGATCTTATCCATACATTATACGGAGCTTATCTTATCCATAAATTATACGGAGCTTATCTTATCCATAAATTATACGGAGCTTATCTTATCCATAAATTATACGGAGCTTATCTTATCCATAAATTATACGGAGCTTATCTTATCCATAAATTACACGGAGCTTATCTTATCCATTAATTATACGGAGCTTATCTTATCCATAAACTATAGGGAGCTGATCTTATCCATAAATTATACGGAGCTGATCTTATCCATAAATTATACGGAGCTGATCTTATCCATACATTATACGGAGCTTATCTTATCCATAAATTATACGGAGCTTATCTTATCCATAAATTATACGGAGCTTATCTTATCCATAAATTATACGGAGCTTATCTTATCCATAAATTATACGGAGCTTATCTTATCCATAAATTATACGGAGCTGATCTTATCCATACATTATACGGAGCTTATCTTATCCATAAATTATACGGAGCTTATCTTATCCATAAATTATACGGAGCTTATCTTATCCATAAATTATACGGAGCTTATCTTATCCATAAATTATACGGAGCTTATCTTATCCATAAATTACACGGAGCTTATCTTATCCATTAATTATACGGAGCTTATCTTATCCATAAACTATAGGGAGCTGATCTTATCCATAAATTATACGGAGCTGATCTTATCCATAAATTATACGGAGCTGATCTTATCCATACATTATACGGAG
>NC_042965.1:42605548-42630548 GCF_901001165.1 Salmo trutta | reverse complement strand
TGTTTCCAAATTCTTTGTGGGTCTGTGTAATCTGAGGGAAATATGTGTCTATAATATGGTCATACATTTGGCAGGAGGTTAGGAAGTACAGCTCAGTTTCCACCTCATTTTGTGGGCAGTGTTGCACATAGCCTGTCTTCTCTTGAGAGCCAGGTCTGCCTGCGGCGGGCTTTCTCAATAGCAAGGCTATGCTCACTGAGTCTGTACATAGTCAAAGCTTTCCTTCATTTTGGGTCAGTCACAGTGGTCAGATATTCTGCCACTGTGTACTCTCTGTTTAGGGCCAAATAGCATTCTAGTTTGCTCAGTTTTTTTGTTAAATCTTTCCAATGTGCCAAGTAATTATCTTTTTGTTTTCTCATGATTTGGTTGGGTCTAATAGTGTTGCTGTCATGGGGCTCTGTGGGGTCTGTTTGTGTTTGTGAACAGAGCCCCAGGACCAGCTTGCTTAGGGGACTCTTCTCCAGGTTCGTCTCTCTGTAGGTGATGGCTTTGTTACGGAAGGTTTGGGCATCGCTTCCTTTAAGGTTTATATATCTTTTTTTCCTCTCTCTCTCTCTCTCTCTCTCTCTCTCTCTCTCTCTCTCTCTCTCTCTCTCTCTCCCTGGTCTCCTACTTGATCCTCTCTATGTGTTAGCCTGACAGGCAGGCTAGCCTGTCAAAGACACACACACACACAGACAGACACACTTCACAAACACACACGCAGACTGACAAACACACACACTCTTCGTTCGTCAAATGGCACCTGCTCATCCTGATGGTTTGCTTAACTTCCTGTCCAGAGCTGTATAGATGACTGTCAGTGTTGTTCTCCAACCACACAGCTGTGTAGATCACTGTCAGTGTTGTTCTCCAACCACACAGCTGTGTAGATTACTGTCAGTGTTGTTCTCCAACCACACAGCTGTATAGATTACTGTCAGTGTTGTTCTCCAACCACACAGCTGTGTAGATTACTGTCAGTGTTGTTCTCCAACCACACAGCTGTATAGATTACTGTCAGTGTTGTTCTCCAACCACACAGCTGTATAGATTACTGTCAGTGTTGTTCTCCAACCACACAGCTGTATAGATTACTGTCAGTGTTGTTCTCCAACCACACAGCTGTATAGATTACTGTCAGTGTTGTTCTCCAACCACACAGCTGTATAGATTACTGTCAGTGTTGTTCTCCAACCACACAGCTGTATAGATTACTGTCAGTGTTGTTCTCCAACCACACAGCTGTATAGATTACTGTCAGTGTTGTTCTCCAACCACACAGCTGTATAGATTACTGTCAGTGTTGTTCTCCAACCATCTTCTCCAACACACACACACGCACGTACACACACACACACACACACACACACACACACACACACGCACGTACAATGACAAACACACACACACTCACAATGATAAACGCACATACGCACACGCGCCCGCACGCACGCACACACGTGCACACACACACACACACATGCATGCGCTCATACAGATTCCCATTTGTACATGATACACAGAGACGTATCAGTGTAGACTTTAGTTAGTTAGACTTCAGTTAGTTAGACTTCAGTTAGTTAGACTTCAGTTAGTTAGACTTCAGTTAGTTAGACTTCAGTTAGTTAGACTTTAGTTAGTTAGACTTCAGTTAGTTAGACTTCAGTTAGTTAGACTTTAGTTAGTTAGACTTTAATTAGTTAGACTTTAGTTGTGTAAACATGGCAGCTAAAAGATGAATTCCGTATGCGTACAACCAAAACAATAATAAATATAAACTACTACATTGAGACAGTAAGGAACCTCAAGTGATGATGATCTGGGAGAAGCAGGTAAGATGGTATTGAGAGTGATGGTATAAATCAAATCAAGTCAAATGTTATTGGTCACATACACATGGTTAGCAGGTGTTAATGCGAGTGTAGCGAAATGCTTGTGCTTCTAGTTCCGACCACGCACTAATATCTAACAAGTAATCTACCAATTCCACAACAACTACCTTGTACACACAAGTCTAAAGGAATGAATAAGAATATGTACATATAAATATATGAATGAGTGATGGTATAGAACGGCATAGGCAAGATGCAGTAGATGGTATAGAGTACAGTATATACATATGAGATGAGTAATGTAGGGTATGTAAACATATAAAAGTGGCATTGTTTAAAGTGACTAGTGATACATTACATCAAGATGGCAAGATGCAGTAGATGGTATAGAGTACAGTATATACATATGACTTGAGTAATGTAGGGTATGTAAACATTATATAAAGTGGCATTGTTTAAAGTGGCTAGTGATACATTTAATTACATCAAGATGCAGTAGGTGGTATAGAGTACATTATATACATATGAGATGAGTAATGTAGGGTATGTAAACGCTATATGAAGTGGCATTGTTTAAAGTGGCTAGAGATACATTTATTACATACATTTATCCATTATTAAAGTGGGTGGAGTTGAGTCAGTATGTTGGCAGCAGCCACTCAATGTTAGTGATTGCTATTTAACAGTCTGATGGCCTTGAGATAGAAGCTGTTTTTCAGTCTCTCGGTCCCCGCTTTGATGCACCTGTACTGACCTCGCCTTCTGGATGATAGCGGGGTGAACAGGCAGTGGCTCGGGTGGTTGTTGTCCTTGATGATCTTTTTGGCCTTCCTGTGACATCGGGTGGTGTAGGTGTCCTGGAGGGCAGGTAGTTTGCCCCCGGTGATGCGTTGTGCAGACCGCACTACCCTCTGGAGAGCCATACGGTTATGGGCGGAGCAGTTGCCGTACCAGGCGGTGATACAGCCCGACAGGATGCTCTCGATTGTGCATCTGTAAAAGTTTGTGAGTGTTTTTGGTGACAAGCCAAATTTCTTCAGCCTCCTGAGGTTGAAGAGGCGCTGCTGCGCCTTCTTCACCACGCTGTCTGTGTGGTTGGACTATTTCAGTTTGTCCGTGATGTGTACGCTGAGGAACTTCAAACTTTCTACACTCTCCACTACTGTCCCGTCGATGTAGATAGGGGGTTGCTCCCTCTGCTGTTTCCTGAAGTCCACGATCATCTCCTTTGTTTTGTTGACGTTGAGTGTGAAGTTATTTTCCTGACACCATACTCCAAGGGCCCTCACCTCCTCCCTGTAGGCCGTCTTGTCGTTGTTGGTAATCAAGCCTACCACTGTAGTGTCGTCTGCAAACTTGATGATTGAGTTGGAGGCGTGCATGGCCACACAGTCGTGGGTGAACAGGGAGTACAGGAAAGGGCTGAGAACGCACCCTTGTGGGGTCCCAGTGTTGAGGGTCAGCGGGGTGGAGATGTTGTTACCTACCCTCACCACCTACGGGCGGCCCGTCAGGAAGTCCAGGACCCAGTTTCTCAGGGCAGGGTTGAGACCCAGGGTCTCGAGCTTGATGATGAGTTTGGAGGGTACTATGGTGTTAAATGCTGAGCTGTAATCAATGAACAGCATTCTCACATAGGTATTCCTCTTGTCTAGATGGGTTAGGGCAGTGTGCAGTGTGATTGCGTCGTCTGTGGACTTATTGGGGCGGTAAGCAAATTGGAGTGGGTCTAGGGTGTCAGGTAGGGTGGAGGTGATATGGTCCTTAACTAGTCTCTCAAAGCACTTAATGATGACGGAGGTGAGTGCTTCTGGGCGGTAGTCATTTAGCTCAGTTACCTTAGCTTTCTTGGGAACAGGAACAATGGTGGCCCTCTTGAAGCATGTGGGGACAGCAGACTGGGATAAGGATTGATTGAATATGTCCGTAAACACACCAGCCAGCTGGTCTGCGCATGCTCTGAGGACGCGTCTGGGGATGTCGTCTGGGCCAGCAGCCTTGCGAGGGTTAACACGTTTAAATGTTTAACTCACGTTGGCTGCAGTGAAGGAAAGCCCACAGGCTTTGGTAGCGGGCCGTGTCGTTGGCACTGTATTGTCCTCAAAGCGAGCAAAGAAGTTGTTTAGTCTGTCTGGGAGCAAGACATTGGGGTCCGTGACGGGGCTGGTTTTCCTTTTATAGTCCGTGATTGACTGTAGACTCTGCCACATACCTCTCATGTCTGAGCCGTTGAGTTGCGACTCTACTTTGTCTCTGTACTGACGCTTAGCTTGTTTGATTGCCTTGCGGAGGGAATAGCTACACTGTTTGTATTCGGTCATGTTTCCGGTCACCTTGCACTGATTAAAAGCAGTGGTTCGTGCTTTCAGTTTTGGGTGAATGCTGCCATCAATCCACGGTTTCTGGTTTGGGAATGTTTTAATAGATGCTGTGGGTACGACATCGCCGATGCACTTGCTAATAAACCCGCTTAATGACTCAGCGTATTTGTTAATGTTGTTGTTCACAGCAATGTGGAACATATCCCAGTCCACGTGATCGAAGCAATCTTGAAGCTTGGAATCCGATTGATAGGATGGCATTGAGAGTGATGGTATATATATGATAGGATGGTATGAAGAGTGATGGTATATATTTGTGATAGGATGATATGGAGAGTGATGGTATATATATGGTAGGATGGTATTGAGAGTGATGTTGAAGTCCGAAGTTGACATACACCTTAGCCAAATACATTTAAACTCAGTTTTTCACAATTCCTGACATTTAATCCTAGTACAAATTGCCTGTTTTAGGTCAGTTAGGATCACCACTTTATTTTAAGAATGTGAAATGTCAGAATAATAGTAGGGGGAATACTTTATTTCAGCTTTTATTTCTTTCATCACATTCCCAGTGGGTCAGAAGTTTACATACACTAAATTAGTATTTGGTAGCATTGCCTTTAAATTGTTTAACTTGTGTCAAACATTTTGGGTAGCCTTCCACAAGCTTCCCACAATACGTCGGGTGAATTTTGGCCCATTCCTCCTGACAGAGCTGGTGTAACTGAATCAGGTCTTGGCTGATTTCTTTTGATTTTCCCATGATGTCAAGCAAAGAGACACTGAGTTTGAAATACATCCACAGGTACACCTCCAATTGAATCAAATTATGTCAATTAGCCTATCGGAAGCTTCTAAAGCCATGTCGTAATTTTATGGAATTTTCCAAGCTGTTTAAAGGCACAGTCAGTTTAGTATATGTAAACTTCTGACCCACTGGAATTGTGATACAGTGAATTATAAGTGAAATAATCTGTCGGTAAACAATTGTTTGAAAAATTACTTGTGTCATGCACAAAGTAGATGTCCTAACCGACTTGCCAAAACTATAGTTTGTTAACAAGAAATTTGTGGAGTGTTGAAAAACAAGTTTTAATGACTCCAACCTAAGTGTATGTACACAAAATACCCCATAATGATGAAGGAAAAACTGTTTTTTGATAATCTTTGAGATGTTTCTACAACTTAATTTGAGTCCACCTGTGGTAAATTCAATTGATTGGACATGATTTGGAAAGGCACATACCTGTCTATATATGGTCCCACAGTGGTCAGTGCATGTCAGAGAAAAAACCAAGCCATGAGGTTTGAAGGAATTGTCCGTAGAGCTCCGAGACAGGATGGTGTCGAGGCACAGATCTGGGGAAGGGTACCAAAACATTTCTGCAGCATTGAAGGTCACCAAGAACACAGTGGCCTCCATCATTCTTAAATGGAAGAAGTTTGGAACCACCAAGACTCTTCCTAGAGCTGTTCGCCCGGCCAAACTGAGCAATCGGGGGAGAAGAGCCTTGGTCAGGGAGGTTACCAAGAACCCGATAGTCACTCTGACAGAGCTCTGGAGTTCTTCTGCGGAAATGGGAGAACCTTCCAGAAGGACAACCATCTCTGCAGCACTCCACCAATCAGGCCTTTATGGTAGATTGGCCAGACGGAAGCCACTCCTCAGTAAAAGGCATATGACAGCTCGCTTGGAGTTTGAGAAAAGGCACCTAAAGACTCTCTGGTCTGATGAAACCAAGATTTAACTCTTTGGCCTGAATGCCAAGTCTGGAGGAGCCCTGGCACCATCCCTTCAGTGAAGCATGGTGGTGGCAGCATCATGCTGTGAGGCTGTTTTTCAGTGGCAGGGACTTTGAGACTAGTCAGGATCGAGGCAAAGATGAATGGAGAAAAGTACAGCGAGATCCTTGATGGAAACCTGCTCCAGAGCGCTCAGGACCTCAGACTGTGGTGAAGGTTCATATTCCAACGTAGAGGAAGATGGAGACAAAGGGAGAGAGAGAAAAGCGGGGTGAGAGAGTTAGAGAACTGCAAGAGCACAACCATTGTGACTTGCCAGCTGAACATTATAACTCGCCAGCTGAAGTTAAATCAAAGTGGGAGCTGGTTCAAATGGCTGTCTTCACATCGTTTTGAGGGCTAAACGATGACACTGGATGATTGGAGTAGGGGCCTTTCTTTACAGTTTGGTGATTGTTACCCAGGCAGAGCCTCATCCCTTGAGGGGAAACACCCTTTCAAAGAAGGAAGGCAAGTCAATGAGACATAGTGTGTGTCCCAATGTGTACTATATATATAGCCATATAGTGCACTTCTTAGGGCTCTGGTCAGAAGTAGTGAGCTATGTAGGGTATAGGGTGCCATCTGGGATATACCTTGCTGTTTCTTAATGCGCAACAAATAATCTGGATCTGATGACGACCGCTCTGTGTTTCCAACACGACCCAGCACAACTCCCCCCCCCCCCCCCTCCTCTCCCTGTCCAATCCCTTTCCCGCTTCCTGCCCCAGTTCAGAGTGCCTGAGGCAGACTAGACAGCGGAGTACAATTGCCCTGTTTAGCGTTCATCTTGGTGATGGTTCTTCTTCATCTTGTCATGATGTTCTTTAGACTTTTGCATGGATTTTCCAAACACTGAAAAACATTTTTTTTCTCTCCTCCCAGTCACTTGTTTGGGTGGTTCATGAAGACAGATACTTTTGATCCTAAAGAAACGACCCAAGGGGGAGTTGGGCTGGTATAAATAACTCTGACTCTTACTTGCATTTCACAGCAAATGCATAGAAATATGTGAAATGAAAGATTGAAGTATGTAACTATGTACAGTATGGAATTCTGTTAGGAAGTTATACACGTCGATAAGTTGAGAGTCCCATATTAAGGTAAGTTTGATCATGTGACCATATGGCCATGTGTGTCTGGCTTGGCATCTGTTGGTAGTATGTCACTGTAAAAATGGGTTTACCTGAAAGGGCCTTTTCTATCAATAGAACAATCTCTGAAACAACTATTGGCTGTATTGATGACATCAAGTTTAAAGGAATAGTCCACATTTTTCAAAAAGTTTTAGTTGTTTTCCCCCGACTCACATGTACCTAGGGTGTTAGCGGGTTATTTAGTTGGATATTTAGTTGATTATTTAGTTGGTTATTTTTCAACGTAAATAACCTACTGCCTTTTGAGCCTGTAGCAATGCTAGTGGAAACAGAAAGTTTCAGTTAATTGGGCTTTTTTTTGCTGTCTTACTAAGAGGTGCCAAGATGAGGAACGTAGTATGACTTGAGCTGGAACTGTTGGTGCCCTTGAATGGTCTAGACACCAGAACACCTTTACCCAGAAGCACTGAGTACCTTATAGATGAGGCCCCTAGATTTGGAGTGGCTCAGACCTAAGGGCCTCTTGTTCATCCATCTGTCATGTATCACAGTTTCCTCATAGGAGCCTGAATATATTGTATCCCGTTAATCGATGGAGAAAAATTCCCATCTCCCCCTGCTTCTTTAATAGTACCTAAGCAGTCACACATGAGTTCACACGCAGGCATAACTCCTCAGTCAACTTGACAAGCTTGCCGCCACACATTTACTCTGACGACCTGGAGTATGTACCGCATGTGACAAAGCTCTCAAAGCTCTCGGTCGGACGAGAATGGGACGGGGGGGCTCTCGTCACTCCTCCTGACAGCTGCCATTTTCAGTCCTAAGCTGGGTTCCCCCCCCCCCCTCCATTCCCTCCACTCCCGCCGCTTTCTACCGCTCAGGTTTTCAGGAGGCAGAGCACAGCGAGGGGAAAGGAGACCGTGTCACTGGCGATTAACGACGAAGGATAGAAGCCTAGGTAGTTTTCACCCTCACTGGAGGTGATAGTGGAGAACACACACACACACACACACACACACACACACACACTCACACACACACACACTCACACCACACACACACACACGCACACACACACATGCACACACACACACACATACACACATGCACACTCACACCACGAACACGCACACAGAAGTTTTAGAGGAGTTTGAGTGCGAGTGTTGTGGAGAAGCTATGCATTCACAGTTTTTATCGCTTTGGTACAATTTTCACAAGTACGTATGTATGTACAACACAAAAAAATCATACGGTCACTTTTTCACCAAACTTAATCAGTGTTTCATCTAGAAATACATGTTTCACATTGCAAGACATGTTCCAATAAAGTGACAGATTTTAAAATATTTGTTTTATAAACGCTCACATTACTTTTGATATGATTGTCTTTTCATTTGTTACAGTACCTTTTTACTATTACTTAATCTGACTGCTCTTGATTGATTATCGCCTAACTGTTTGGTAAACCTATTTATTTCAAACCAGTTTGTCTACTAAATGTTTTGAGAACTACATGATGAAAATGTACACTACCAGTCAAAAGTTTTAGAACACCTACTCATTCAAGGGTTTTTCTTTATTTTTACTATTTTATACATTGTAGAATAATGGTGAAGACATCAAAACTATGAAATAACACATATGGAATCATGTAGTAACCAAAAAAGGGTTAAACAAATCAAAATATATTTTATATTTCATATTCTTCAAATAGCCACCCTTTGCCTTGATGACTGCTTTGCACACTCTTGGCATTCTCTCAACCAGCTTCACCTGGAAAGCTTTTCCAACAGTCTTGTAGGAGTTCCCACATATGCTGAGCACTTGTTGGCTGCTTTTCCATCACTCTGCGGTTCAAGTCATCCCAAGCCATCTCAATTGGGTTGAGGTCGAGTGATTGTGGAGGCCAGGTCATCTTAATCATCATCTCAATCACTCCCCTTCTTGGTTTGTTTGTTTAAAAAATATATTTTTTAATACATGAATCCATATGTGTTATTTCATAGTTTTGATGTCATCACTATTATTCTACATTGTAGAAAATAGTAAAAATAAAGAAAAACCCTTGAATGAGTAGGTGTTCTAAAACTTTTGGCTGGTAGTGTATGTATGTAAAGTAAAAACATATAAAGTATGATATATATTCTCATGATCAAGTACTGTATGTAAAAAATGAATCCCCTATACTGTAAGAATTTACCCAAAATGAAGTTCACACTGCTTTACTGAAATTGCATTGACAAGTACAGTACTGTAATACCGCACTATAAGGCATTTACGTAGGAGAAGCTTCCAAAAGGACATTTTGGTATGTGACCCCAGTGGGAATTGAAAACACAACTCAGGTGTTGCTAGTGCCATGCTCTTATGAACTGAGCCACGAACAGGACCTTTAGAAGACAAAACTACAATACAATACTATAAATTACAGTACATTATTACAATACAATACTATAAATTACAATACATTATTACAATACAATACTATAAATTACAATACATTATTACAATACAATACTATAAAATACAATACATTATTACAGTACAATACTATAAATTATAATACATTATTACAATACAATGCTATAAAATACATACATTATTACAGAACAATAATATGAAATACAATACATTATCACAACACAATACTATAAAATACAATACATTATTACAATACAGGTGGGAGGTGTATGATTTCAATCTACAGTATGTCAATCTCAATCCAGATCTACAGTATGTCAGTCTCAATCCAGATCTACAGTATGTCAGTCTCAATCCAGATCTACAGTATGTCAGTCTCAATCCAGATCTACAGTATGTCAGTCTCAATCCAGATCTACAGTATGTCGGTCTCAATCCAGATCTACAGTATGTCGGTCTCAATCCAGATCTACAGTATGTCGGTCTCAATCCAGATCTACAGTATGTCGGTCTCAATCCAGATCTACAGTATGTCAGTCTCAATCCAGATCTACAGTATGTCAGTCTCAATCCAGATCTACAGTATGTCAGTCTCAATCCAGATCTACAGTATGTCAGTCTCAATCCAGATCTACAGTATGTCAGGCTCAATCCAGATCTACAGTATGTCAGTCTTTCACCATGCTGAAAAGTTTACCCAGGTTCATGAACAATGAGGACATTTCCTGCGATGTCAATGAGAACCTATGGCCTAATGCTCCAGACAGTCTTGATGCTAACTAGCGCCTGCTAAACGTTATGTTTCTTTCATTTATTTCATTTGTTTCGTTTGATAACAGTACACCTATGTTGTATTTAAATCTGAAGAACACATTTCTTTTTTTGCATGAAATTGTGAAAGATGTCTTCCATGATCACACCTTTGATCACACGTGAGAATAAATGATGGAAATGTAATGTTCACTCCAATTTAATGGGTCGTGCAAGTGTATTGGCTAAGTGTATTTGCAAGTGTATTGGCTAATGTAAAAACAGTGTATTGGAATTTACAGTTTCGTGAACATAATACCACATACTTGTGAAAATAGCACCAAAGCGATGTAAAAACGTTTTGTTTCAGTAACAATCCCAGTGAGACATCTTTTAAACATCTTTCCAACTAATTTCACTCATAGGGATGCTAATCACAGGAAGGTTCTACTTCCCTGTGAAGTCCTGCTGCCAAAAAATGATTTTATACATTTTGTTTGGCCGTAAGTGTCCTAGTTTTCCATTTGAATTGTGAAAAGCTACAATGTCTTCATGGTTTTTGGGGTTTGAAAATATATTTTGGAGTGAACGACTTGGTGTGGGTCAAAATGGTTTATCTGTTGTTTATAAAGTGAGTTCCAGGGGACAAGAATGGGAGGGTTGCTGTCTAAGTGCAGTTCTTGTAACCTAGACAAAGCCCATACAAACACACAGGGAAATATTCCCCCTCCAACAGACCTGGGACTGCCCTCTCCCATTACTGATCACTAACACATTGTTGCTGAACGAGTCACCTAACCACAGTTAAATTGTTTGAAAACAACATATCACTCCTCCTGGTGATGGTAGTGTTGCTCCTTCAGACTCCTCCTGGTGATGGTAGAGATGCTCCTTCAGACTCCTCCTGGTGATGGTAGTGATGCTCCTTCAGACTCCTCCTGGTGATGGTAGTGATGCTCCTTCAGACTCCTCCTGGTGATGGAGTGTTGCTCCTTCAGACTCCTCCTGGTGATGGTAGAGTTGCTCCTTCACAGCCACCGGACCGTCTCATCTCCAATGGGTGACTACAGGATAATGTTAAAGTGCCCCTGGCAGTAATGAGTAGAGTGGATGTGCGGTCTGCTTGGACCATGGAACAGGGATTAAATGGGCACACTTATGATACCGGTAAACTCTGGGCAATCTCTGCAATATTCAGCTGGACATTGAGCTGCAGTGCCTGGGCCTCAGTCTGAGCTGTGTTACACTAATGTAAAACGTCATGCCATCCTACTAGGGAACGGAGGAGCTGGGGAGACTAGGGACCTGGACCCAGCACTATGTTAGCGAGGACTGACTGCTTTGTTCTCTGCAAGGACACACCACTGCCAAACAGTTCAATGAGTTACATACTTGAGTTGGCATAGGAACATTTTGATGCTCGTTTTAGGACCGCCTTTCCCTCGCTAGCCAGCCTCTACACTGTTGTGCCAAATCAAACCCCCCCTCCCCTCACCCTCCTCCTTTATCTCTCTCTCTCTCTCTCTCTCTCCGCTCTCTCTCTCTCTCTCTGTCTCTCTCTCTCTCTCTGTCTCTCTGTCTCTCTGTCTCTCTGTCTCTCTCTCTCTCTCTCTCTGTCTCTCTCTCTGTCTTTCTCTCTCTGTCTCTCCCTGTCTGTCTATCTCTCTGTCTCTCAGTCTCTCTCTCTCTCTCCCTGTCTGTCTATCTCTCTGTCTCTCTCTCTCTCTGTCTCTCTGTCTCTCAGTCTCTCTCTCTGTCTTTCTCTCTCTGTCTCTCCCTGTCTGTCTATCTCTCTCTCTCAGTCTCTCTCTCTCTCCCTGTCTGTCTCTCAGTCTCTCTCTCTCTCCCTGTCTGTCTATCTCTCTGTCTCTCTGTCTCTCTCTCTCTCTCTCTCTCTCTCTCTGTCTCTCTCTCTGTCTTTCTCTCTCTGTCTCTCCCTGTCTGTCTATCTCTCTGTCTCTCAGTCTCTCTCTCTCTCTCCCTGTCTGTCTATCTCTCTGTCTCTCTCTCTGTCTCTCTGTCTCTCTGTCTCTCTGTCTCTCTCTCTCTCTCTCTCTGTCACTCTCTCTGTCACTCTCTCTGTCTTTCTCTCTCTGTCTCTCCCTGTCTGTCTATCTCTCTGTCTCTCAGTCTCTCTCTCTCTCCCTGTCTGTCTATCTCTCTGTCTCTCTGTCTCTCTCTCTCTCTGTCTCTCTGTCTCTCTGTCTCTCTCTCTCTCTCTCTGTCTCTCTCTCTGTCTTTCTCTCTCTGTCTCTCCCTGTCTGTCTATCTCTCTGTCTCTCAGTCTCTCTCTCTCTCTCCCTGTCTGTCTATCTCTCTGTCTCTCTCTCTCTCTCTGTCTCTCTGTCTCTCAGTCTCTCTCTCTGTCTTTCTCTCTCTGTCTCTCCCTGTCTGTCTATCTCTCTGTCTCTCAGTCTCTCTCTCTCTCAATTCAATTCAATTCAATTCAATTCAATTCGCTTTATTGGCATGACGTAACAATGTACATATTGCCAAAGCTTACTTTGGATATTTACAATATAAAAATAAATAAAAATGAGAATCAAAAATGGTCAACGGGACAACAGTAACAACAATAACCAACGGTCTATATAACCATACATTCAACAATAACAATAATCATACAGTTGAGGACATGTGCAGGTTTATTGGTCTGTCAGACACTGTCCCTCAACTTATGGCAGGCAGCAATGTAGTGCGCTGCCAACCCACAGCTCTCTGCGTCCTCCCCCAACAGGATGGGTAGCCTATCCTCATCATCTCTCTCCCTGTCTGTCTATCTCTCTGTCTCTCTCTCTCTCTCTCTCTCTGTCTCTCTCTCTGTCTTTCTCTCTCTGTCTCTCCCTGTCTGTCTATCTCTCTGTCTCTCTCTCTCTCTCCCTGTCTGTCTATCTCTCTGTCTCTCTCTCTCTCTCTGTCTCTCTGTCTCTCAGTCGCTCTCTCTCTGTCTCTCTCTCTCTCTCTGTCTCTCTGTCTCTCTGTCTCTCTCTCTCTCTCTCTCTCTGTCTCTCTCTCTGTCTTTCTCTCTCTGTCTCTCCCTGTCTGTCTATCTCTCTGTCTCTCAGTCTCTCTCTCTCTCTCCCTGTCTGTCTATCTCTCTGTCTCTCTCTCTCTCTGTCTCTCTGTCTCTCAGTCTCTCTCTCTGTCTTTCTCTCTCTGTCTCTCCCTGTCTGTCTATCTCTCTGTCTCTCAGTCTCTCTCTCTCTCTCCCTGTCTGTCTATCTCTCTGTCTCTCTCTCTCTCTCTCTCTCTGTCTCTCTGTCTCTCTCTCTCTCTCTCTCTCTCTCTCTCCTCTCTCTCTCTCTCTGTCTCTCTCTCTCTCTCTCTCTCCCTGTCTATCTATCTCTCTGTCTCTCTCTCTCTCTCTCTCGCTCTCTCTCTGTGTCTCTCTCTGCCTCTCTCTCTCTCGTTCTCTCTCTCTCTCTCTGTCTCTCTCTCTCTCTCTCTCTCTGTCTCTCTCTCTCTCTCTCTCTCCTCCAGGCACAGTGTATGGGAGAGATTAAAACTGAAGGCAGAGGAACACCATCACTGTTGGCTGGTTTCCTGATAACACGTCTCACATTCTTTACCCTGAAAGGCCTGAGTTATCAACATGATTCTCCCAGAACCACATCAGATACATGAGACGAGGGTTCGGCAGCAGGGCTCGTTTCAAGGCTTAAGTATTTAAAAACATAAACAAAGGGGGGGGGGGGGGCAACGATGGGAATTCAGGAAGGTCCACGTTCCCTTGCGAATCAAGAAGAAAATTGTGAAGAGAAGGGAGGAGAGAGGTCTTCTGAGGTAAATCTCCTTTGAAATCCCACCACACACACACACATACAATGCCTGAGATGATGCCCTGTGCTTATCCCTATCTAACATGGCAATAATGAGGTTGAGGCCCAGAGTTTAACCCCTGAGAAGGCCCCTCAGGACTGAAGCCCCCGAAGGGAGAGAACATGCTTTGTTAAAACAAGTGTCTGGGGTCATGGGGGTCATGATGTTAGCATCATACCAGAGGTCCCCTTGAGCTGATGGCTTGCATATCTCTAAGGAGAGGAGCTTCAAAACAATTGTAGTTAGCCATGGTTATCCATGCTGTTGTTGAACCAGGTCAGACGTCAGGTCAGAAGCTAACAGATCCTTATTGACTTGAGGCAGGGTTAGGGTCGACTTGAAGTGAAGTTATTCAATTCAGGAAGTAAACTGAGCTTCCAGTTATCAAAAAAAAGGCAACTTTTTAATGACTTCTCAGTAAAAGCTTTTTGTTTGAACATTCTTTTATAATAAAAAAATATATGAATAATGTCACATCACTTCTTGAATTGTCTGAATTCTATTTGAATTCACTCAAACCCTGACCTGTGACCTGAGGCATACTGAGGTATGGTGGGGTGCCTTTGGGCTCTGATCTGCCCCGTGAGCATATTCGGAGGAGCAGCTCAGGGGCATCTCTGTACTCTACTGCAGTGGCAGAAAACCTGTGTGCTCACTAGGGGGAAAAAAATGTAAGAACACCAAAATGATGCTGTTTTTCTGGGGCCGTCATTAGCATCTGTCCCCCTTTTGTTTGAAAATTAGTAAACATTTTAAATAAATATTATTCTGCATATTGTATAGATGAAGAGTTTCATTCCAAAATGCTATGTATCAATTTTCCGAAATTTTGTTTAATTAGCTTTAATTGTTTCAAGAACTTATGAAATAGATGGCATGGGGTTGTTTAATGAAATACTTGTATTTATATTAAATCTATAACTTAATAGTTTGATGTAGACAAATAATAATGTTTTTTTTGCCAAATGCTATATTTTATTTTTATGTAACCTTTATTTAACTAGGCAAGTCAGTTATTTTTTTTATTTTATTTCACCTTTATTTATCCAGGTAGGCAAGTTGAGAACAAGTTCTCATTTACAACTGCGACCTGGCCAAGATAAAGCAAAGCAGTTCAACATACAAAACAGAGTTACACATGGAGTAAAACAAACATACAGTCAATAATACAGTAGAAAAATAAGTCTGTATACAATGTGAGCAAATGAGGTCAGACAAGGGAGGTAAAGGCAAAAAAGGTAATGGTGGCAAAGTAAATACAATATAGCAAGTAAAACACTGGAATGGTAGATTTGCAGTGGAAGAAAGTGGAAAGTAGAAATAGAGATAATGGGGTGCAAAGGAGCAAAATAAAATAAATAAAATAAATAAAATAAATAAAATAAATAAATACAATAGGGGAAGAGGTAGTTGTTTGGGCTAAATTATAGATGGGCTATGTACAGGTGCAGTGATCTGTGAGCTGCTCTGACAGCTGGTGCTTAAAGCTAGTGAGGGAGATAAGTGTTTCCAGTTTCAGATATTTCTGTAGTTCGCTCCAGTCATTGGCAGCAGAGAACTGGAAAGAGAGACGACCAAAGGAGGAATTGGCTTTGGGGGTGACCAGAGAGATATACCTGCTGGAGCGCGTGCTACAGGTGGGTGCTGCTATGGTGACCAGTGAGCGGAGATAAGGGGGGACTTTACCTAGCAGGGTCTTGTAGATGACCTGGAGCCAGTGGGTTTGGCGACGATTATGAAGCGAAGGCCAGCCAATGAGAGCGTACAGGTCGCAGTGGTGGGTAGTATATGGGGCTTTGGTGACAAAACGGATGGCACTGTGATAGACTTCATCCAGTTTGTTGAGTAGGGTATTGGAGGCTATTTTGTTATTGACATCGCCAAAGTCGAGGATCGGTAGGATGGTCAGTTTTACGAGGGTATGTTTGGCAGCATGAGTGAAGGATGCTTTGTTGCGAAATAGGAAGCCAATTCTAGATTTAATTTTGGATTGGAGATGTTTGATGTGAGTCTGGAAGGAGAGTTTACAGTCTAACCAGACACCTAGGTATTTGTAGTTGTCCACATATTCTAAGTCAGAACCGTCCAGAGTAGTGATGCTGGACAGGCGGGCAGGTGCAGGCAGCGATCGGTTGAAGAGCATGCACTTAGTTTTACTTGTATTTAGGAACAGTTGGAGGCCACGGAAGGAGAGTTGTATGGCATTGAAGCTCGTCTGGAGGGTTGTTAGCACAGTGTCCAAAGAAGGGCCAGAAGTATACAGAATGGTGTCGTCTGCGTAGAGGTGGATCAGAGACTCACCAGCAGCAAGAGCGACATCATTGATGTATACAGAGAAAAGTGTTGGCCCAAGAATTGAACCCTGTGGCACCCCCATAGAGACTGCCAGAGGTCCGGACAACAGGCCCTCCGATTTTACACACTGAACTCTATCAGAGAAGTAGTTGGTAAACCAGGCGATGCAATCATTTGAGAAACCAAGGCTATTGAGTCTGCCGATGAGAATGTGATGATTGACAGAGTCGAAAGCTTTGGCCAGGTCAATGAATACGGCAGCACAGTATTGTTTCTTATCGATGGCGGTTACGATATTGTTTAGGACCTTGAGCGTGGCTGAGGTGCACCCATGACCAGCTCTGAAACCAGATTGCATAGCGGAGAAGGTGCGGTGGGATTCGAAATGGTCGGTAATCTGTTTGTTGACTTGGCTTTCGAAGACCTTAGAAAGGCAGGGTAGGATGGATATAGGTCTGTAGCAATTTGGGTCAAGAGTGTCCCCTCCTTTGAAGAGGGGGATGACAGCAGCTGCTTTCCAATCTATGGGAATCTCAGACGACACGAAAGAGAGGTTGAACAGGCTAGTAATAGGGGTTGCAATAATTTCGGCAGATAATTTTAGAAAGAAAGGGTCCAGATTGTCTAGCCCGGCTGATTTGTAGGGGTCCAGATTTTGCAGCTCTTTTTTTAATAACAAATTGTTATTTACAACGATGGCCTACCCCGGCCAAACCTGGATGACGCTGGGCCAGTTGTGCGCCGCCCTATGGGACTCCCAATCACGGCCGGATGTATACAGCCTGGATTCAAACCAGGGACTGTATTGACACCTCTTGCACTGAGATGCAATGCCTTAGACCGCTGCGCCACTCGGGAGCATATCCGCCTCACTCTCAGGGAAATCAGTAGTACTGCTAGGTTTTACACAGTCAAATGTAACAGATTACTACATGTTTAAATAAAGAAGTGTGTAAATGATAGATTTGTGATATCAATATATATATATTTTTTATAAATTAATCAATACAGTAATATGAGATCTGTATGTAAAACATTTACATTTGACATTTTTGTCATTTAGCAGATGCTCTTATCCAGAGCGAGCAGGTAGTACCTTGATCTTCAGATAGCTAGGTGAGACAATAACAGATCACAGTCACATCACATCACAATCACATCACAACACATCACAGTCAAATATACAGGATATGATCATTCCATTTCAGCTAAACAATGGATATATGTAGCATTTCAAAAAAAAAAAAACACACATTTAAATACACATCAATAAAAAATAAATCTGAGAACATTAGTATTTTACACACACATGAACGTACCCATAAGCAATTATTTCTAGAGAGAAAACGCAAATGTGAAAAATTGGTGGATATAACATTTTGGGGAAAAAACTCTTAAAATATTCCCTTGTCAGTTGCTATTGAACAAACTGATGGATGGGTCCTTGCTGAGTAAAGACTTGGTCACTGGATGTCAAAACAACTCCATAGCATTCCACTAAGAATAAAACACTTTTTATATGCTTTTTGAAATATTCTCTCCAGACAGTCACCAAACAAGGTAATTATCATCTAACTATCAGAACTTGTCTTTGACTGCGTGAGTTAAACAAACTCCCTTTTGTTGTGTTGTTCTGGTCCCTTTCCTCTCTCTGTCTGTCTGTCTCTCTTTCTCTCTCTCCCCTCTCTCTCTCTCTCCTCTCTCTCTCTCTCTCTCTCTCTCTCTCTCTCTGTCTGTCTGTCTGTCTGTCTGTCTGTCTGTCTGTTTCTCTCTTTCTCTCTCTCCCCTCTCTCTATCTCCCCCCTCTCTCTCTCTGTCTGTCTCTCTGTCTCTCTGTCTGTCTCTCTGTCTGTCTCTCTCTTTCTCTCTCTCTATCTCCCCTCTCTCTCTCTCTCTCTCTCTCTCTCTCTCTCTCTCTCTCTCTCTCTCTCTCTCTCCATCTCCCCCCTCTCTCTCTCTCTCTCTCTCTGTCTGTCTCTGTCTGTCTCTCTCTTTCTCTCTCTTTCTCTCTCTCTCTCCCGTCTCTCTCTCTCTCTCTCTCTCTCTCTCTCTCTGTCTCTCACTTTTCTTTCTTTCTGTCTCTCTTTCTCTCTCTCTCTCTCTGTTTCTCTTTTCCTCTGTTTAGCTTTGATGCACTTCTGGAACGCCAGGCTTCCCTGCTCTGGGAGCCTGAGCGGGCCACACATATACACACACACACAGCCACACACACACACACACACACACATGGTTCATGCAGTCGTTTGGGGCCACCAGGGTTTTTGAGGTGAGCAGCACCACAACGTCAATGACAGCCCCTCTTTAAGGTATTCAACATCACTCGTGACCTACGATCCCCGTCGTCTCCCCTGCTCCCCCACTAGGCTACATCAAACACATCTGTTTCAAATGGACAGCTTGTTGTCCTCCATTGGTGATACAGGACTAATAGATGTTCTTTGAGGAAGTTAGAAAAACTATTTCATTAACTCTTTACTTTGTGATGGAATGACATATACTCCCTGGATTACAATGAGCACATTGGTGGTGGATTAGGTGAGTTTCCCCCTTACTATGTAAATCGCCTTGAGCACCTAGGTGGAAAAGTGCTTCATAGATCAAGTGTTACTTATTATTATAACCTTAAACCAGTTGTTCTCGTAAATCCAGACACTCTTCTTGGCTGTCACTGGAGGACCAGTCGGGATACATGAGAGAGAATGGAGCAGGAGAATGAGAATTTAGGAGAGACGAGAGGAGAAGAGAGAGGGAGTCGCTGGGGTCCAATAGTGCCAGAGGGGGTGAATCCCTCTCTCTGAAGTGATGGAAGGTTGTACGGTTAGAGGACTGGGAGAGTGGAGGGATGAAGGGATGAGAGAGAGTGGTAGCCGGGCAGGTATTCAATGACCACAGGGACTAACAGAAACAACACCAGATCTGCATGAGAGAGAGAGAGAGAGAGACTGAGACTGTGAGAGTGTGTGTTACGCGGAGTGGAACCCAAGAGCAGACTCAGACGAGGAGACTGGGATGAAGTAACCAAGGTATTTATTGAATCACAAGGGGAAGATGGAGTGCAGGCCAGGGGAAGCTCGGGTGGGTTGCAGGAAACCAGGTGAGGAGGCTGAGGCTGGAGCGAGAGGGGTTGAGACAGGGTAAGCAGGTCCAGAGGGGAATCCAAGGGAGTAGTAGAGTAGGGAATCCAGGACAGAGTAGCAGGTTGACGAAACGTGAAACTGGAGACAGGGACCAGAGTCAGAGCGGACAGAACTGTAGTGGACAGGAAAACAGCGTCAGGCAAGGAAAACAGGCACAAGAGGATAACAGGATCTAAATAGTAACTAACGGCTAGAAGCGTAGACTGACTGAGCAGAGATTACGATCTGGCAGCGTGGAAATGGCAGGGCTGAGTATTAGTAGAGGTCTTGATTACGGAACAGGTTGCTGCTGGTGGGGATCTGCTCTGACTCAGCACACCTGTCTCCGCCCACACACACACACACACACACACACAGACAGAGGGAGGGAAAGAGCACTGGGTGAGGGGGCAGGTCAAGGAGATACAGGATGAGCAGCAGCAGGAGCAGATGTGACAGAGAGAGAGAGACACAGAGCGAGAGAGAGAGAGAGAGCTCCCAACTTTTGCCAGGATCCTGAAGGACGTCACCCTCAACCGTAGCCCCGGCACCTCACACAGGAGCAACAGAACAACGGGCACCCCGCCCAGACCTGCAAGACCCCCCCCCCCGAAGGGCCTGCACCGAGAGACCCCACACCTAGAGGACCTACACCCAGAGGACCCACACCTAGAGGACCCACACCTAGAGGACCTACACCTAGAGGACCTTCACCTAGAGGACCCACGCTGAGAGGACCTACACCAAGAGGACCCACACCAAGAGGACCTACACCTAGAGGACCCACGCTGAGAGGACCTACACCAAGAGGACCCACACCTAGAGGACCCACACCAAGAGGACCTACACCAAGAGGACCCACGCCAAGAGGACCCACGCTGAGAGGAACTACACCTAGAGGACCCACACCTAGAGGACCCACACCTAGAGGACCCACACCTAGAGGACCCACACCTAGAGGACCCACACCAAGAGGACCTACACCAAGAGGACCTACACCTAGACCATAGCATCACCAACCAAACCCCAACCAGTTAAGACCACCAAGCAAACCCTGGCCACACCCTATATAGGCCCCCCATATCAGACCTATGCCCTTCTGCCCACCCCTTGCCCCCCGCCCCCTCAACATGAGAGCAGGACATTATGCCCAGGCCGTGAGCAGAGTCTAATCGACCTGGCCCAGTTATCCTGGAAGGATATTGACCTCATCCTGTCAGTCGAGGATGCCTGGTCGTTCTTTAAAAGTAATTTCCTCACCATCTTAAATAAGCATGCCCCTTTCAAAAAATGTAGAACTAAGAACAGATATAGCCCTTGGTTCACTCCAGACCAGACTGCCCTTGACCAGCACAAAAACATCCTTTGACGGACAGCAATAGCATTGAATAGTCCCCACGATATGCAACTGTTCAGGGAAGTCAGGAACCAATACACGCAGTCAGTCAGGAAAGCAAAGGCTAGCTTTTTCAAACAGAATTTTGCATCCTGTAGCTCTAACTCCAAAAAGTTTTGGAACACTGTAAAGTCCATGGAGAACAAGAGCATCTCCTCCCACCTGCCCACTGCACTGGGGCTAGGCGACACGGTCACCACCGATAAATCCATGATAATCGAAAATTTCAATAAGCATTTCTCTATGGCTGGCCATGCTTTCCTCCTGGCTACCCCAACCCCGGCCAACAGCTCCGCACCCATCGCAGCTACTTGCCCAAGCCTCCCCAGCTTCTCCTTCACCCAAATCCAGATTGCAGATGTTCTGAAAGAGCTGCAAAACCTGGACCCGTACAAATCAGCTGGGCTAGACAATCTGGACCCTCTCTTTCTAAAATTATCTGCTGCCATTGTTGCAACCCCTATTACCAGTCTGTTCAACCTCTCTTTCGTTTCGTCCGAGATCCCTAAAGATTGGAAAGCTGCCGCGGTAATCCCCCTCCTCAAAGGGGGTGACACTCTAGACCCAAACTGTTACAGACCTATATCCATCCTGCCCTGCCTTACGGGGGTGCCACAGGGTTCAATTCTTGGACCGACTCTTTCCTCTGTATATATCAACGATGTCGCTCTTGCTGCGGGTGATTCCCTGATCCACCTCTATGCAGACGACACCATTCTGTGTACATCTGGCCCTTCTTTGGACACTGTGTTAACTAACCTCCAAACGAGCTTCAGTGCCATACAACATTCCTTCCGTGGCCTTCAACTGCTCTTAAACGCTAGCAAAACCAAATGCATGCTTTTCAACCGTTCACTGCCCGCACCCGCCCGCCCGATTAGCATCACTACTCTGGACGGTTCTGACCTAGAATACGTGGACAACTACAAATACCTAGGTGTCTGGCTAGACTGTAAACTCTCCTTCCAGACTCATATCAAACATCTCCAATCCAAAATCAAATCTGGAATCGGCTTTCTATTCCGCAACAAAGTCTCCTTCATTCACGCCACCAAACTTACCCTCGTAAAACTGACTATCCTACCGATCCTTGACTTTGGCGATGTCATCTAGAATATAGCTTTCAATACTCTACTCAGCAAATTGGATGTAGTCTCTCACAGTGCCATCCGTTTTGTTACCAAAGCGCCTTATACCACCCACCACTGCGACTTGTATGCTCTAGTCGACTGGCCCTCGCTACATATTCGTTGCCAGACCCACTGGCTCCAGGTCATCTATAAGTCTCTGCTAGGTAAAGCTCCGCCTTCTCAGCTCACTGGTCATGATAACAACACCCACCCGTAGCACGCGCTCCAGCAGGTATATCTCACTGGTCATCCCCAAAGCCAACACCTCCTTTGGCCGCCTTTCCTTCCAGTTCTCTGCTGCCAGTGACTGGAACGAATTGCAAAAATCACTGAAGCTGGAGACTTACATTTCCCTCACTAACTGCTCAGCTATCTGAGCAGCTAACCGATCGCTGCACCTGTACATAGTCCATCTGTAAATAGCCCACCCAATCTACCTACCTCATCCCCATATTGTTTTTATTCACTTTGCTGCTCTTTTGCACACCAGTATCACTACTTACACACCATCATCTGCTCATCACCATCTGCTCATCTATCACTCCAGTGTTAATCTGCTAAATTGTAATTACTCTGCTCCTATGGCCTATTTATTGCCTTACCACCTCATGCCATTTGCACACACTGTATATAGACTTTCATAACCAACAAAAACGGGTCACAACTCCTGCAGCTCTGTTGCATGCTGGGTATGTATGTACATAGACAATGGTAGGTTTTGAGGGGACTCCTATAGTAGGTACACCTATAGCTCATCTCCTGGCAGTAGTGCTGTAGACTACTTTATCACTGACCTCAACCCAGTGTCTCTTGGCAACAACAAATTAAATTCCTTCTAGACAATGTCTGAGAGAAAAGGTTTCTCTGTAATAGTGAAGGTTTAAACTTGGCAGTAGAAAACCTAAACAGTATAAAATCTACACATTTCAGAGTGTGTAAAGCTGTCATCAAGGCAAAGGGTGGTTATTTGAAGAATCTCAAATATAAAATTGTTTAACACTTTTTTGGTTACTACATGATTCCATATGTGTTATTTCGTAGTTTTGATGTTTTCAGTATTATTATACAATGTAGAAAATAGTAAAAATAAAGAAAAATCCTTGAATGAGTAGGTGTTCTAAAACCTTTGAACGTTAGTGTACAGTATATATCAATGAATTGGTGAGGGCACTAGAACAGTCTACAGCACACGAACTCACCCGACTAGAATCTGAAGTCTAATGTCCACTGTTTGCTTATGATCTGGTGATTCTGTCTCCAACCAAGGAAGGCCTACATCAGCACCTAGATCTGTCCCCAACCAAGGAGGGCCTACAGCAGCACCTAGATCTGTCCCCAACCAAGGAGGGCCTACAGCAGCACCTAGATTTGTCCCCAACCAAGGAGGGCCTACAGCAGCACCTAGATCTGTCCCCAACTAAGGAGGGCCCACAGCAGCACCTAGATCTGTCCCCAACCAAGGAGGGCCCACAGCAGGACCTAGATCTTCTGCACAGATTCTGCCAGACCTGGGCCCTGACAGTAAATCTCAGTAAGACAAAAATAATGGTGTTCTAAAAAAGGTCCAAATGCCAGGACCACAAATACAAATTCCATCTAGACACCGTTGCCCTAGAGAACACAATAAACTGTGACTGACCAGCTCAAATCGGTCTTACGTAGCAACATTTGAATTTTTTTTTTTTTTACATTAGATAAAAGTAGAGACTCAGAGCTACAAAATGATATATCATACACTGCAATTGAGGAACAATGGGAAAGTAATTCTGCTTTGAAAGTTGATAAACTTGTAACCTCACTTTTGAGAAAATGGCCTTTGAATGTTTTTGGTACCTACTGGAGAGCTCTCCTTTGTCTACACCCATTCAACATCATTCACACCCTCTTAACCTAGTCCCACCCATCTCTTTAAGGATTCATGTGAGGTCATGTGCTAAACAGTGAGTAGTGTAGTAAGGATTATGACTAAAAGTAGTAGCCTACAATAAGGAAACATTCCAGGTAAATAGAAAGTGTCCAGATCATTTAAAAATATATATATATTAGACACTTATCCAGACACACTTGTCTAAATTGATGGGTCATGTGAAAGAAATGCTATAACCCCCAGCCACTTTCACGACTTCCGCCGAAGTATCCATTTGTTTTGTCTTGTTCCCTGCACACCTGGTTTTCATTCCCCAATCACACTACATGTATTTATTCCTCTGTATCCCCTCATGTCTTTGTGTAAGATTGTTTGTGTGGTACGTGTTTTTGTACGCACTAGGCGTGCGTGCGTTTTTTCTCGTGTTATTTTCACGAAGCCTGTTTGTATACATTTGATGATTGTGACTGTTTTTGCGCATTTTACACGTTGCCTTGTTGGTTGGAGGTTTTTTTGGACGCAGCTGCGTCCGTCTGTATATTCTCTCCTGCCTCAATAAAGTGTGTGCCTGTTCACAATTCTCTGTTCTCCTGCACCTGACTTCACCACAAGTACGCACACGCCTGACACACTCTTTCCATTTCCCCTGAAAACCGGAACATACTGTTGGTGGGGACTCGGCAGAGGATAGCTAGAAGCAAACCAAACCTAGTATGCAGACGCCTGACAGCCACATCCAGTGGTGGAAAAACTCCTACATTGTCAGAGTAAACGTATACATCATTTGAAATTCCTTATATTAAACCAGACGGCACAGTTATTTATATTTCTTTACGGATAGCCAGGGGCCACACTCCAACACTCAGACATCATTTACAAATGAAGTCTGTGTGTTTAGTGAGTCTGGCAGATCAGAGGCAGTAGGGATGACCAGGGATGTTCTCTGTTTAGTGAATCCTCCAGATCAGAGGCAGTAGGGATGACCAGGGATGTTCTCTGTTTAGTGAGTCTGCCAGATCAGAGGCAGTAGGGATGACCAGGGATGTTCTCTGTTTAGTGAGTCTCCAAATCAGAGGCAGTAGGGATGACCAGGGATGTTCTCTGTTTAGTGAGTCCTCAGATACAGAGGCAGTAGGGATGCCAGGGATGTTCTCTGTTTAGTGAGTCCTCCAGATCAGAGATG
>NC_042965.1:42527620-42539823 GCF_901001165.1 Salmo trutta | reverse complement strand
CCTCTCTCTCTCTCTCTTCTACCTCTCTCTCTCTCTCTCTCTCTCTCTCTCTCTCTCTCTCTCTCTCTCTCTCTCTCTCTCTCTCTCTCTCTCTCCTCTCTCTCTCTCTCTCTCTCTCTCTCTCTCTCTCCCAACTGATGACTGACCTAATAGTTTATAGCCTGGGAAATGGAAACTCGTACATTCATTCAGTCACAAGACACACTGAGAGTATCGTGAATATAAAATACTTGAATGTATCCTTTCCCCAATGTCGCCCTGCTCCATGTTGCAACTCTATCCCCATTCCCACACCTCTCCATCTGAGCTGGGACTCTCTTCAGGAGATTAGTGGTTAGTCTATGTGCCGTCAATCATCAAGGAGATATTCTTAGAACTAGATGCTCTACTGACCATATCTCACATCTCCTTTAGATGTGTCCAGGGCTCATTTCATTTTATGCTTTAAAATGTTACATTAAACAAATGTAAAGGGAGGTTTTATGAAAGTTCTGATTAAATATCCTCAGAGGCTTTTTTTTTTTGCTTGCTGATTGGTTTAAGGAGATAACCAATAGGATTTCTATGTTAGGTCATTAATGGAACTTTGTTCCTTCCTGCTGTGCTGTAACACATTTAACAGTAGCATTCTGCTCTTGGTAACATTACTGTACAACTTGTTTGTGTTTTTTTTTCCAGGAGCGGTTCACGGACGACTGTAGATTCCGGGAGCGTTTCCAAGAGAACAGTTACAACACGTACGCCTCGGTGTTACACCGGAACCACCGGACGGGACGGGACTGGTATGTGGCCCTCAACAAAAGAGGCAAAGCCAAGATGGGCTCAAGCCCCAGGGTCAAATCACAGCATGTCGCCACGCATTTCCTCCCCAGGCTCAACCTGCACGACCTGCAGAGCGAACGAGGCTTCACCATCACCGACAGGAGCAAAGAGAGAAGGAAAAGCCTTCCGGTGGCATCTAAACCTCCCTCGCAGCCAAAGATGAACCTTAATACAGGAACAGGGAAGAGGGTGCAGACTGTCAAGTACTGGCCAAAGTTTCGGTTTGGATAGACTGAGGAGAGGTTCATGTCATGGAAGACTGTAGGTTGAGTACTGTAGACTGCTGTAGTGAAACAATGGGTGAAACAGAGTTCCAGGCTATGTGGATTGGATTAGGGTTGAATAGCGGGAACTGTGTTACCGAGATTTACAGAGATTTCCCGCCTAAACCCACTCCCTTTTCCCAGGATAAATAACTGCAAAAAAACAGTAAATTATGCACTGAACCAACATTTTAACGCAACATGCAACAATTTCAAAGATTTTACTGAGTTACAGTTCATATAAGGTAACCAGTCAATTTAAATAAATTCATTAGGCGCTAATCTTTGGATTTCACATGACTGGGAATACAGATGTGCAGCTGTTGGTCACAGATACCTTTAAAACAAGTAGGAGCATGGGTCAGAAAACCAGTCAGTATCTGGTGTGACCACCATTTGTCTCATGCAGCACGACACATCTCCTTCACATAGAGTTGATCAGGCTGTTGATTGTGGTCTGTGGAATGTGGTCTGTTGATTGTGGTCTGTGGAACTTCTCTTCGATGGCTGGAGGGAACTGGAACACACTGTCATACACATCAATCCAGAGCATCCCAAACATGCTCAGTGGTTGAAATGTCTGGTGAGTTTACAGGCTAGGGAAGAACTGGGACATTTTCAACTTCCTGCTTTCAGCTTCCATGCATTATCATGCTGAAACATGAGGTGATGGAGACGGATGAATGGCACAACAATGGACCTCAGGATCTCATCATGTTATCTCTGTGCATTCAAATTGCCATTGATAAAATGTTCATTGTCTGTAGCTTATGCCTAATCATGCCATAGCCCCATCGCCACCATGGGGCACTCTGTTCACAACGTTCATATCAGCAAACCGCTCACCCACACAATCCATACACACTGTCTACCGTCTGCCCGGTAGTTGAAACCAGGATTCATCCATGAAGAGCACACTTCTCCAGTGTGCCAGCGGCCATCAAAGGTGAGCATTTACCCACTGATGTCGGTTACGATGCCTAACTGCAGTCAGGACAAGACCCTGGTGAGGAACGACGAACACGCAGATGAGCTTCCCTGAGAAGGTTTCTGAGTGTGAAGAAATTATTTGGTTGTACAAACCCACAGTTTCATCAGCTGTCTGGGTGGCTGGTCTGAGATTATCCCGCAGGTGAAGAAGCTGGATGTGGAGGTCCTGGGCTGGTGTCCTGGGCTGGGCTGGGGTCCTGGGCAGGTGTCCTGGGCTGGTGTCCTGGGCTGGGGTCCTGGGCTGGGGTCCTGGGCTGAGGTCCTGGGCTGGGGTCCTGGGCTGGGGTCCTGGGCTGGGGTCCTGGGCTGGTGTCCTGGGCTGAGGTCCTGGGCTGGTGTCCTGGGCTGGTGTCCTGGGCTGGGCTGGGGTCCTGGGCTGGGGTCCTGGGCTGGGGTCCTGGGCTGAGGTCCTGGGTTGGGGTCCTGGGCTGGGGTCCTGGGCTGGTGTCCTGGGCTGGGGTCCTGGGCTGGGGTCCTGGGCTGGGGTCCTGGGCTGGGCTGGGGTCCTGGGCTGAGGTCCTGGGCTGGGCTGAGGTCCTGGGCTGGGGTCCTGGGCTGAGGTCCTGGGCTGAGGTCCTGGGCTGAGGTCCTGGGCTGGGCTGGTGTCCTGGGCTGGGCTGGTGTCCTGGGCTGGGGTCCTGGGCTGAGGTCCTGGGCTGGGGTCCTGGGCTGGGGTCCTGGGCTGGTGTCCTGGGCTGGTGTCCTGGGCTGGGGTCCTGGGCTGGTGTGGTTTGTGTTGTGGCATTGAGTTGTGTGACAAAACTGCACATTTTAGAGTGGCCTTTTATTGTCCCCAGCACAAGGTGCACCTGTGTAATGATCATGCTGTTTAATCAGATTCTTGATATGCCACACCTGTCAAGTGGGTGGATTATCTTGGCAAAAGAGATAAATGCTCACTAACAGGGATGTAAAACAAATTTGTACACAACATTGGAGAGAAATAAGCTGTTTGTGTGTATGGAACATTTCTGGGATCTTTTATTTCAGCTCATGAAACATGGGACCAACACTTTACTGAACAAAAATATAAACGCAACATGTAAAGTGTTGGGCCGATGTCAACGTTGTGAACAGAGTGCCCCATGGTGGCGGTGGGGTTATGGTATGGGCAGGCATAAACTACGGACAACAGACACAATCACATTTTATCGATGGCAATTTGAATGCACAGAAATACCGCGATGAGATTCTGAGGCCCATTTTTTTTTAAGGCATCTTTTTTTAAGGCATTCCCAGATGCGTATTTGTATTCCCAGTCATGTGAAATCCATAGATTAGGGCCGAGTTAATTGATTTCAAATGACTGATTTCCTCATATGAACTGTAACTCAGTAAAATCATTTAAATTGTTGCATGTTGCATTTATATTTTTGTTCAGTATAATTATAGTCCTATATTATTCGAACATGTCATTACAATGATGATGATAACAAAACGTAATTAATTTAACTGTTGAAAGCGAGGAAGTAATGAAGTAACAGAAAGAGGAGGGAGGCTAATACGAACATTGTACAACATTAGCGGAAATACTATGAAAGGTGGGCCTATATATATATATATGCGTCAACCTACTATTTCTAAAGATGCCAATTAGGCCCTAGTATATTTCTAAATTAAAATTAAATTCACTAGCCTATACTTGTAACTTTTTAGGCTGCATGTCCTGCAACAGCAATCGAATGTTCTCTCCCAACTTCATGGTTTGAACGAGGTGCGTAATTTCAGTTGTATAACACAGTATAATATAATACAGTACAGTATTACAGTTCACACTACAAAAAGATTAACCTACTAGAGACTGGTTTCATTTATTTACCCAAGAGAGCATATAGCTAGCTACATCTATGGGCTTTTAGGTTTTTCTGTTGTGCGTAATGTTCAGTATTCTATATCATGTGCTTGTATTCGATAACGGCACAATCATTTGGGCGTTTTGGGGCTTGGGCTCATAATATGCATTTAATTGTAGGCTAGGGCTCATAACATGTATTTAATGTAGGCTCATCGGGCTCAGGTAGGATGGAGTATGAGTTTTCATGCTGAACAAAGCTCTAATCAAATCTAGACATATTAATATGCTTCATATTCTTTAGAATCCGTCCAACTCATTCCAAGGAGGGCCGAGTGTCTGCAGGTTTTCCCTCCTTCCTTGTACTTGATTGATGAATTAAGGTCACTAATTAGTAAAGAACACCCCTCACCTGGTTGTCTGTGTCTTAATTGAAATGAAAAAACAAAAAAATAACACTCAACTAGGCCCTCCATGGAATGAGTTGGACACCCCTGTTTTAGAACTTCCGGTTTGGGGCGCAAAATACCTGGTTACCCAGAAAAAAAGTGATTTATTCTCTGGATGGAACATTTGTAAAATACCGGGAAAATATTCAGCCCAAGGTTAGATGGATTACTGGGCACATCAACAGGACTTCTGTTTAGTTTTTATTTTTCTGAACTTTTACTTTTCCATTATTAGAAGCATTCCTGTTGTCATACAGTACATGTATGTAAAGTGAGTTCAAACCAAAAGGCTGTAAAATGCAACCGTTGAGTTTTGTGATTGTAAAGCTTTGATGTTACTGTCACGTTGGCGTGAAGGGTTGGAGACAGGCGCAGGAATGCGTAACATTTTTTTTTTTATTAAGCCCAAATTACAGTGTGCCGTGTAAAGGCACTGGGACGAAGACCAAACGAACACTTTTACAAAACAAAAGGGTTGAAACCCAAAACAAAAGAGCGAGGAGTAGGGCACGAAATCCAAAACACACAGCACAGGTACTCACACGCACCAACGGACATTGAAACAATAATCAACAGGACACTGGTAAACCAAGGACACACTTATACAATTACTAATCACTGGGAATAGGGGCCAGGTGTGCGTAATGAAAGTTCCGGAGGGATCCCCCCCCCCCCTCGCAGTAGCACAACGACACCGGCCTCGAGGACGATCACAGGAATGCTGTGCGGGGTCGATCGGGACCCGATGCAGCTGCCAAAGAAGCGGCGGCGCAGGACGGACCAGTCGCAGCGTCGTCGGACGGGCCATTCCCGCTGTCTCTCTTAATGGTCGTTTATTCTGTCACGTTGGTATGAAGAGATTCGGGAGACAGACGCAGGAATGCGTAATATTTTTTTTTTATTGTACCCAAATTACGGTTTGCCGTGTAAAGGCACAGGGACTAAGACCAAACAAACACTATACAAAACACAGGGTTGAACCCCAAACAAAAGAGCAAGGAGTACCTCGAATAAATAACACTAGCACACAATGATTATCACACGGGACGAGACCCATAATCATCTGTGTAATCCACAAGGGCACGAAAGACCAAAACACACAGCACAGGTACTCACACACACACCAACGGACATTGTAACAATAATGGAACAGCCCCAATGGAAACCAAAGGGCACACTTATACAAGTACTAGTTAGTGGGAATAGGTGTGCGTAATGAAAGTTCCGGAGGGATCCGTGACAGTTACAATGGTTGGGGTTGGAAATGCTTACGAAGTGGGTCATGTTCTTTCCCCCTTGTGAAGGTATTGTTCTCCTTCTGTGATAAAAATCCAATTGAACTCCTATGGCAGATTCTGGAGCGACGCCCGAGACAGTGTTTTCACCAACAAAACACCAAATGATGTCTCTATGAGATTGTTCATGCCTAAACCAAGTTCACTCAAGGTTTTTTTTTGGTTTTCCCTTTCTCAAAAGTGATCTGAAATCCATGTCCCACGATCACTGTTAAGGAAAATATCAGACAAACTTCCGTTTTGGGGTGAACTATCCCTTTAACCGGCCAACTAAAAACACAAAGTGACTAGTTGATCTCCAGGTCCATGAACAGCTGGGGGGGATCAAGTAGTAAACTGTCCATCAGAACTATCCTATATTTTAGCAGCCGGCTGTCACTAGAGAAAAATCCCCTGTCATGACCCTGCGGCCTGAGGAATTCCTCCCTGGAGGACAGTTCCATGGGGATAAAGATGCCTAGAAGGGTCGTGTTTTTGAGAAGGCTCAAGCCATAGGTGTATCGGATGGCATAAAGGCAGACAGCCGCGGTCCGTGTAGGCTAGAAGGAAAACAGTGAGGAGGAGGAGGAGGGGGTTGGATAGTTTTGAAGATTGGTTGGGTTCGTAACCCGGGTCTTCTGGATGCCATAACACTGTGTTAGCCCTCTGGGCTAAATCTTAGGCATCGACACAACATATGACGAATCCCACTGGGCGCAGACGTCAATTCAACATCTATTCAACTTTGGTTCAATGTAATTGAATTGAAATGACGTGGAAACAACGTTGATTGTGTTGTATTCATATGAAACATTATCATCATCATCCTCATTCAAAGGAATTGTAACATCTGATTATTCAAAGTGTGCAGTCTCTGTTATACGTTTTGTGTGTTTTATGTTTTATAATGGTCATGAGATCAAGTCCCAAAGAGAGTTTTTCTATAGTTTTTTTTTTTATCTATGAAATATAAACATTTAATATAGAATTTGACTAAAGGTAAATCTATTGCTTGCTACAGTATGTGTATGTACATAGATATATTTTGCTATCAGTCAGTTACGAAACAAGGGAAATATACGTAACTGCCAAAATAAAGGAAACACCAACATAAAGTGTCTTAAATAAAAGCTTTAATGCATAGATTCTACAAGTGTCTGGAACTCTATTGGAGGGACGAGAAATTACATCATTTGGTGTTTTGTTGGTGAAAACACTGTCTCGGGCGTCGCATCCAGAATCTGCCATAGGAGTTCAATTGGATTGAGACGTGATTAATGAGATCGTCGTGGCATATGGTTTACATCGTTTTCATGCTCATCAAACCATTCAGTGATCACTTCTGCCCTGTGGATGGAGACAATGTCATCCTAGCCATGGTAGCCAAAATAATGGCCTGCCCGGCATTTTTACACATGACCCTAAGCATGATGGGACATTAATTGCTTAATTAAGTCAGGAACCACACCTGTGTGGAAGTACCTGCTTTCGATATTCTTTGTATCCCTCATTTACTCATGTGTTTCCATAATTTTGGCAGTTACGTGTACCTGTACATTGAGAGTCAATATACAGTATTATCACACTTACGGAAAAATGTCTAAGTAAAGCGTTATTTTTATCATGTTAAATTATGCAAATATATTTGTACCTGATATTTGTTTTATAAGATGTATTGTACTGTATTGAAGTGTGTGTGAGTGCGAAAAAAATTAGGCATCTCTATTAGGAAGTCGTCAGATTTCAGGAAACATCATATATGTATCCCTGCGGTGAGTCCCAAAGAGTTGAATGTGTCGTTCAGAATGATGATTCAAATAAACATGTTAAAATCCTTTACAAATGAATGCTTTTTTTTCTTATGTAGGTAATTACTGGCAAACTATCAAGCAGAAGACAGCTGTGGCTTGAAATACAGTACGGTATCATACAGTACTGCCAATGAAATCAACTTCTCCAGCTGGAGTATAGAGAAACTTCTCTGCTTTGAGCGATGCTCAGCTTCTAGCACTGAGCTATGGGATTGTGGGATTCTTAGCCTCCCAGAACTGGATCAGTATCCCCAGTGCAACTGTCCATCATGGTTCTAACCCCCCGTGCCTCATTGTGAGACAGGAAGCAGTTTGTCTAACACTAACGAGGGCGTCCAATCAACACCGACACCACAGCTGGCCTCGGCCATTCCCCTGCAGGGCTCTTCGGGGTGGGCATCCGGGACAGCATCCGGACAGGTGTCATCAGGTCGTTGAAAACATGCCTTATTATCCAATCACAAATGTCCAAACTGGACCACCGGAGAGTGATGGGTTTAAAAGTGAGAGAAAAAAAAAATGACGATCGATGTTGAAGTATTATTTTTTCTTGTTCTTCTGAGAATCTTCTGAGAATCCCCAATCTGTCTCTCCTCTCTCCCAGCTAACTTAATCAGTGAAGCAGTGATAATCTATTCTGAGTGGTATGCATGTTTCATCATCTAGTTCTCCGTTCAACAGAGGATTCTAATTAAGTTCAACACCATAACACACACACACACACACATGCACACCCCACACACACACACACACACACACACACACACATGCACACCCCACACACAAGCACCGCCGGCAACATTCACCGAGAACAATACGGAGGCTAAACAAGATGATTTATGTCACATTTTGTCTTTCTTATGAGACACGTTAATTTGAGGCATTTTAAATTCCTTTAAAAGAAGAAAACACAGGGAATTGATGTTCCACTGAGAAGCCTCTGTCAGACGCACACAATTATAGTCAGCCAGGAGCAGCTACTGCATACCAAGACCACAAGCTTCTCTTCTGCTCTGAATAACACAACACAACTATCATGTGATTTACTCTGAAGACCGTCTGCTGGGAACCATCTCTATGTTATGGGATAGATGATGTTATAAGCATCAATTGAGGAATTGGGATTTTTTTTTCTGGGAAGACTTTGCAAAAGCAAAATTGAGTTTTGTTTGATATGAAACTTTCCATATCTCAGAGAGAACATATTTGCGAATTTAGTGTTCGCAAATTCACCTCAGCTCTGATGTGAAGAAATTACATAATTGAACAGGTCATTTCATAAGAAGAAGAGTTGCCATCTGTCAACAGTAAAGTCTCAAAAGCGGTACAGTGAATTCTAATCTCTGTGAGGTAGAATATGTCAACAGTAAAGTCTTAGAAGCGGTACAGTGAATTCTAATCTCTGTGAGGTAGAATATGTCAACAGTAAAGTCTTAGAAGCGGTACAGTGAATTCTAATCTCTGTGAGGTAGAATATGTCAACAGTAAAGTCTTAGAAGCAGTACAGTGAATTCTAATCTCTGTGAGGTAGAATATGTTAACAGTAAAGTCTTAGAAGCAGTACAGTGAATTCTAATCTCTGTGAGGTAGAATATGTCAACAGCTGAACAAGAACAACAGAAGTTACACATCCATAATGCATGCTTGTTGTGAATAATAAAACATTTATTTATGTCGAGGTTAGAAAATATGAGGTTAGCTCAAAAGAGAAAAAGGCTAAGTTTGCGTGACTGGCTTTGTTTTCAGAGTTGATCTTGAAGGAGCTAGCCATACTCACTCCTGAACTGAGGAGAAGTTATACTCTCTGTACACAACCTGTGTCTGAAATGAACTCTATTGTTAGTCTAATTCTATTCTTGTTGTTTTTCTTTCCCGATGCATGAAAACAAATAATTTTTGTTTCCACTCAAGTACTTTTGTTTGACTGGGCCTGTCTGGATCCAGATGGGTGGAGTTTGCACTTTTGGGACTATTCCATTACTTCTATTGAGATAGGTAAGCTCCATCAAATGCAACTGAAGTATTTGAAAGAAAACCAACGCTATTTAAACCCAGTTAGTTGATGATGTTGAAATGTGAACGGCTGTCAACTGAGGGCACACTAATAACACATTCAGTTTCCCTGAACGTCACAGATAGTTCAGCCATCAAAAACATTCAAAGTCATATAGCGTGTGGGAAAATTGAACAAAATGACATTGGAAAAATGACAAACATAGCCAAGAGTCACACAGTGCTGTACCAATGGACATCAACTTGAAAGAAGGGTGAGAAAGACAACATTCCCATCAAACATTCATTCTATAGTTTACAGTCAATGAAGTTGAGAGAATCATTAATTATTGCCAAGTTTGAAAAATAAATGACTGCATTTACTTGGATAAATGGTTTTGACATATGGCAGCTTTTGGCTATATGCTTCATCTATAAACTCTACCGTGCTTTAATATCAGAGACCCTATGCTTCACTCACATGGCATCTCCTGCTTCTGTGTGAATCAATAGGGACCTCTAGTGGTGAGTGTAAATTACATACAGCACATATCACCCATCGAAGATCTCTGTGCCTTTAAAGAACATTCCAGAACGTGTTGGAAATATTCTGGTATTTAGTACAGTATCTCCTTCTTAATGAGATATTTTTATTGATATAAGTTAGAATCATAGAAAATAAAGGAAAGCCGCACACTCTAAGAGCTCAGATGCAAAAATTTTAATAACCAACGTTTCGACAGCTAAGCTGTCTTCATCAGGGTATCATCACAAACACTGAGAGATGAGTCATTTATATAGTGTCAAGAGACACACAGGTGTTTGTAATCATGGCCAAGTATGGCCTAATATCATTGGTTAACTGAAATATTAAAATATATTTATACACTGATCTTTACAGGAAACCTACTGATCGTAACAGTTTGTTGAGGGCTGACAGTTGTCACCCACTTCCCTTGAAAAATAGTTTGCCCTACAGCCAATTCTGTCGAATCAAAAGAATTTGCATTAAACAATCAGATTTCGACAGAAATATGGCTGAGACTCAGGATAAGTTCAAGGAGAGGGGGTACAACAATGATCAGATTAATATTGCCATTGAGAAAATTCAAAACAAAACGAGACATGACCTTTTTCAAGGTCAGTCTCGCAAAAAGACGCATTCATGCGTTCTTACTACCCGCTATTCAAAGTGCTCTGAACAAATTAAAGGAATCGTTCACAAACATTGGCACATTCTGAAATATGATGATAGTCTTGGTAATGTGTTTTCTGATCTTCCCCTGGTCGTATTCTCGCGGGGCAGAAATCTCAGAGACCAATTGGTACACTCTGATTTACCAGCCCAAGATATTCCTGAACAACGCCTATTTGCGCCCATACTGGATGGAAATTACAAGTGTAATGGCTGTGCTCAATGCAATGGCACTTACAAATGTAGATCCTTCAAACACCCCCAAACAGGGAAATCTATCCCAATTAAAGGTGTTATTACGTGTTCCACTAAGTCAGTTATTTACCTTATAACTTGTCCCTGTGGTAAAAATTATGTGGGTAAAACAAAGCGTGAATTAAAAGTACGTATCTCAGAGCACCGTAGCACCATTAGGTGCAAAAACCTGACTTACCCAGTTGCGGCCCACTTTTTGGAGGCAGGCCATTCGATTTCGTCTCTGCGTTATATTGGCATCGAACATGTCACCCTCCCGAGGAGAGGGGGTGACCTTGATAATTTATTGTTAAAACGAGAGGCTGCCTGGATCTTTAATTTAAAGACACTTGCTCCCTTCGGTCTCAACATAGACTTTGATCTGAAGCCATTCTTGTGATTATTGTGATTTTGCCATTGTAATTGTTTGTTAGATACTTTTTAGACTACAAATGCTATGATCATATGTTATCCATTTGTTTGTCTTTTTGTATGTTCCTTGTATACCATTTTTTTAATATTTCAGTTAACCAATGATATTAGGCCACACTTGGCCATGATTACAAACACCTGTGTGTCTCTTGACACTATATAAATGACTCATCTCTCAGTGTTTGTGATGATACCCTGATGAAGACAGCTTAGCTGTCGAAACGTTGGTTATTAAAATTTTTGCATCTGAGCTCTTAGAGTGTGCGGCTTTCCTTTATTTTCTAGTGTTCTGCTCCGCTAGCCAGCACCTCGCCTTTATAGGTGTGCGTTTCTTTTTTCTAGATAAGTTAGAATCATGTCATAAAATGCAAGTACAGCACACCTGCAGCACATCGTTTGCTGTATCAAATACAGGGAAATACAGAGAGACAAGTGGTGTTCGACTTGTATCATTCATAATCTCCTCCACAGAGGTTCTCCAGACACTTTTCATATTCCCCATGGCTATCAGACTTCCCCATGGCTATCAGACTTCTCCATGGCTATCAGACTTCCACATACATTTTTTTTTTTAAACTAGGCAAATCAGTTAAGACCAAATTCTTATTTACAATGATGGCCTACTGGGGAACAGTGGGTTAACTGCCTTGTTCAGGGGCAGAACAACAGTTTTTTACCTTATAAGCTCAGGGATTCGATATAGCAACCTTTCGGTTACTAGTCCAATGCTCTAATCACTAGGTTACCTGCCACCCCATGGCTATCATACTTCCCCATGGCTATCAGACTTCCCCATGGCTATCAGACTTGTGGCTATCAGACTTGTGGCTATCAGACTTGTGGCTATCAGACTTGTGGCTATTAGTCTAGAGAGATAGATAAAAACAGAACAGAACAGTCGTCACGCAAAATCAAACACAGCACTGATTTACAATGATTCCCTACTACT